>NW_026068057.1:3851607-3852857 GCF_014885135.2 Alexandromys fortis
GAGAGGAGAGGGAGGAGGGGGGAAAAGGGAGACGGGGAGGGAAATGGGAGGCGGGGAGGAGGCGGAAATCTTTTTTTTTTCAATAAAAAATTATATTAAAAAAAAAAGTGGTGTAATTGTTACTCAAGTCAGTAATGATTATATTGTCAGCTACTCTGAGATGCCACTACAATGACAAATACTGCATTTCTCTGTTTCATAGCAATCAACTTCTTTTTATAGTCTTATAACCTATATATGTATATACATATATATTTATAATTTTAAAACTATATATATAACTTTTGAAACTATATATATAGTTTTAATTTCATCTTTTCAACTTAATATGACTTTTAAGTTTGTTTTAATATGATATCAATTTCCTATTTTTGTTCGCACTTAATTGTTTAACTGATCGGTCTTTCACAGGGCAGCTCAGTATGTTCTATTGTTTCTGATGAATGTTTACAGAAAATTTTTCAGGCTTTAAAAAAATCACTAATTGTAGTGATAGAATTGAAAATACACAGGCTATAGTTGTTTGATAAACGGTTTCTCTTGAAATCCAATAATTGGCCAAAACATGTATTTTATTTAAAGCATTTCTAATGCATCCCAAATGCCATTTTCCTTAAGTATTGTATAATATACTTTTGTTTTAAATTCTATCATATCCAAAGACGATGAAAAGGTTACATTTGTAAAGTACATTAAATTAAGAAAGGATAAACTGTGGTGGCGCATGCCTTTAATCTCAGCACTCGGGAGGCAGAGGCAGGCAGATCTCTGTGAGTTCGAGGCCAGCCTGGTCTACAAGAGCTAGTTCCAGGACAGGCTCCCAAGCCACAGAGAAACCCTGTCTCGAAAAAAAAAAATAAAACAAAAAAGAAAGGATAAACTGAAGCTCACAGTTAAAAGAGTCTACAATAAGAAATGTTAATGACTTTCTAATGGTCTAAATAGGTAATGCATACTTAAACATACCAGTGTCTATGCTTTGTTTGAGAAAATATGCTCATATCCTCATATTTTAGCTCTTTGCCATTCATTCCATTCATTTTTAACGTTGATGAGAAAGTTTTCAATTTCCTTTTTTCCTCAATATGTTCAGGCAGCTACAATAAAATATCAGACATTGTGTCATAGTATCATGTTAGGGTGACATCTGTTGGGGTCCAGTCTCAGTGGGTTCATATGTTTCAGGGTAGGGACATGTGAATTAGAAATGTTAGGCAAAAAAAAAAAAAAAAAAAAAAAAAAAAAAAAAA
>NW_026068057.1:3853169-3896854 GCF_014885135.2 Alexandromys fortis
GCCTATATGATTTTCTTTGGGTTCTCCTTCTTATTTAGCTTCTCTAAGAACCCGAATTATAGGCTCAATGTCCTTTATTTATGGCTAGAAACCAAATATGAGTGAGTACATCCCATGTTCCTCTTTTTGGGTCTGGCTTACCTCACTCAGGATGGTGTTTTCTATTTCCATCCATTTGCCTGCAAACTTCAAGAAGTCATTGTTTTTTACTGCTGAGTAGTACTAGGCAGTTTCGTGGAGGCTCACTTTACTAGACCTGGATGGAGGTGGGTGGCCCTTGGACTTCCCACAGGGCAGGGAACCCTGACTGCTCTTTGGACTGACGAGGGAGGGGGACCTCATTGGGAGAGGGGGAGGGAAAGGGGAGGCGGCGGTGGGGAAGAGACAGAAATCTTTAATAAATAAATAAATAAATAAATAAATAAATAAATACCAGACATACAAAAGAAAAAGACAGAGACTTAGAATAGAGTTAGGAGAATAACCCAGTGAATACTGAATTTGCCTGTGTTTATTTTCCACATGCTTTATAAATTCCAAACCTAAAGTGAGAGGAAAAAGCAAGACTGGTTTAACATGATACAAAGAACAAAGAGAGAAATTACCTCTTCATTGTCCTAAACATCAAGTATCTATATTCTGACTTAAAGTATTCTGTTGTTTAGGCAAGGTATACAGTGACCATACCTTAGGCCAAACATGTAGGCAGCCATATCCTGGACCAGACCTCCAGTTATAACCTTCAAGGAGCAGGGATAGGCCTGTATTCTCTGACCTTTGGTTAAGGTGAAATGGATCCACATCCATAGGCTCCAAAAACATTGGATATTTAATAAATGCTAAATTTTCATTGCAGAATTCTGGAGGCTTTGAATTCTAAGGTAATGAGGCCTGTGTATTCTAGATCTGGTAAAAAAGCTACCTTCTAAAAGTTTGTAATTCAATATCCTCATATGAGGAAGCCATGAGAGAGATCATGGCTCTCTTTCATTAGATCATCTTGATTACCTGGTGACCTGTCAAAGGCTCTTGAAAATAATACCATCAAAATTGAGCATTAAGTTGATATAAATGTTTGAGATAACACAAATATTAAGTTGATAGCAGCTTTTTACTTTTTGAGAATTCTAGATTTTTTAAATTGCAAAGATAATAGTTTTCCAATACTGTTAAGTCAAATACCAACATGGTTACCACCCAATGTAGTCATGGTACATTTGTCTAATTAAGAAACCAACACTGACACATTACTATAACTAACTTAAACACAATTTGGACTTTACTAATTTTTCAAATAATTCCATTTCTTCAGGACTATCTAATTTTACATTATACATAGTAGCAGGTCTTTCCCATAAGTCTTCAGTTTTTGACAATGTCTTAATATGTCCTTGTGTTTTCTGACCTCAATTATTTCAATGAAGAGTAATGCAGCGCACTATAGACTATTTCTCAAATTGTCTTTGTTGGAACTATTCATCCTTGACTTGGGGGAAAAGTACTGCAGATAAGAAGTACCCATTTCCATGGTCCACCCTACAATGTGACAGATCTTTGATGACATAAACTTGAATCAACCTTCTAATGAGGTAATATATATATATATATAATATCCATATTTAAATATGTTTCTAAAAGTTATATTTGTTTTATTGGTCTAAAATAAAGCATACCAGACTTATTTTGCAAATTTTGGAAATTATGATAATTATTTTGCAAAAATGGATTGTCATTGTATTATGCTGTCGTTTCAATGTGTCTTTGTACTTTCTCTGTATTGTTTTATTCTGATACAGGTTTTAGGTACTTTGTGTATTTGCTTACATTTCATTTTCTTCTAATTTTAAAATTAAAGTTTACTGTCCTTGTATGTATTTCAAGATTATTTTAAAGTTTGTTCCAAAATAAAGTTTTTACAGTTATTTATATTATATTTTGAAGAAGAATAAATAAGAGAACTTTCTTTTAATTTTTTTGTATATGTGAATTTTAGAGATTATAGAAATTATAGTTTATATATACATATATAAATACTTTATGACCTCCATATTCTTATCCAATAATAATTTAGATACCCTGTTTTTTTCTAGCAGTTTTATTTTGTAAAGTTTAAAATTGAGATCTTTGATCCGCTGCTCCAATCTACTTTTATTCAGGGTAATAAATACTGGTCAAACTCCATTGTTTTGATAATGGCCATCCAGCTTTCCCAGTTATATTTGTTGAAGATGTTGTCTTTTTTCAGGGCAGTTTGTTTGTTTGTTTATATATTTATTTATTATTTGTCTCGTTGTCAAATGTCAGATAGCTACAGTAGTTCTGAGTACTCATGTTTGGCATTCCTCTTTTATTCTCTGGGTCTATATGTCTGTTTTAGCGCTGGTGCCATGTTTTTTTATTGCTCTAGCTGTATCTTAAAGTATGGAATAACAATTCTTCCAATATTCTTCTTTTATTCTTAGAGTTGCTTCAGAACTCTGGGGTCTTCACCGATTCCATAAAAAAATTTTTGGTAGTCTTTTTCTATTTCTGTGAAGAATGTTGTAGATATTATATTTAGTATTGAATTTGAATCTGTATATTGCTTTTGGTAGCAGGATCATTTTCATGATAATAATTCTACCAACCCACAATTTTTTTGTGTATTTTAGTATCTCTCTCATCTCTTACTACAAAGATTTTAAGTTTTCCTTGTAGCCATCTTTCCCCTCCTTGATTAGGTTCTTTTAAGATATTTTATTGTCTTTTACATACTGTAAATGAGAATGTGTCCATGATTTCTATTTTAGTTGGCATTGGTATAGAAAAGCTACTGATCTTTGTAGGATGATTTTGTAGCCTGCCACTTTGCTGAAATTATTAACCTTTTCTTGACATGTTCTGATAGAATTTTGGTGTTTCTTATATATACTAGTATATCATTTGAAAATAGGGATTATTTGACTTCTCCTTTTAATTTTCTTCTCTTATTGTCCTAACTAGTTCTTCTAACTACACTGAAAAGACCAAATGTATGGACATCCCTCTCTTGATTTTGATTTTAAGGTTAATGCTTCAAGTTCTTCTTCATTTAGCATAAGGCTGGCTCTGCATATTTTACATATAGCCTTTATTATAGTGAGATATGTTCCCTGCAGTTAAATGTATTTTTCTAGAACATTTATTATGAAAGATTTTTGGATTTTGTCAAAGGCATTTCTTGCATCTGTTGAGATGACCACATGATTTTTGTCTTTATGCTCAAATAATTTTTAAATATATATTGACTTAGATATTTAGCTATCCCTATATACATTTTTGTGATGGATAATCTTCTTGATACATGCTCACATTTGATTTGCTAGTATTTTATTGAGAATTTTTACATCTGTGTTCATCAGGAGTATTCATGAGTAGTTTTCGTTTCAAGTATTTCCATGAAAAGAGGAAACAGGAATCTCCTGTGTAAACTAGGATAGGTGCGGTTGGGAACATGAGGGTTCAGGTTGGGGTGGTATGAGGAGTAATGAAAGATATGTCTTGATAGAGGGAGGCCTTTTGGGGTCAGGTAGAAATCTGGTGCAAGGGAAACACCCATGAATCTACAAAGGTAACCCCAGCTAAGACCCCTAGCAATAGCATATAGGTAGCCTGAACTGGTCATCTCTTGTAATTGGATTGGTGACTATCTTAAGAGTCAAGAGAGGTTTCATCCAGTAAGTGATGGAAGCAGATGCAGAGATCAATAGTCAGACACTGAACTGAGATCCAATAATCCTGTTTAAAAGAGGGGGGAATTATTGTATACATGGGGGTTGAGGGGACTATGATTATCACAAGGGTACCCACAGAGACAACTAACCTGCATTCACGAGGGCTCATAGATACTGGACGACTAAGGAGCCCACATGAGACCAACATAATCCCTCTACGTATGTATGACAGTTTTTAGCTTGATCTACTTGTGGGACTCCTAAAAGTGGAATTAGGGCCTGTCCCTGATGTGTTAATAGGCTTTTAGAAACCTGTTCCTCATGCTGTATTGCTTTACTAAGCCCAAATATGAGGGGGAAAGCATGTGTAAATTAAGTCTACTATGACTTGATGACAACCACAGATGGCCTGCCTATTTCTTAACCCAAAACAGAGGAGGAATGGATTTGGGGGTGGGAAGAGTGGGGAGTATGAGGAAGGAGGAAAGGGAAACTGCAGTGGGGATGTAAAATAAATGAGTACACTTAATAACAAAACATAATAAAATACAATTTTTAAAAGTCTGAAATACATCCCACTCCTCTTAAAAATAATGACACTAGGCTGGAGATGGTGGTGGTGCACGCCTTTAATCCCAGCACTTGGGAGGGAGAGGCAGGTAAATCCTTGCGAGTTTGAGGCCAATCTGGTCTACAGGAGCTACTTACAGGACAGCTAGGACTGTTACACAGGGGAACCCTGTCTCAAAAAAACTATAATAATAATAATGACACAAAATGGTGTCTGATATTGATTAAGAGTGAAGTCACAGTGAAACCATTATCACCAAATCCACATAATTAAATGTAGAGAGAGAGAAGGAGAAAGAGATAGAGAGAGGGGGGAGAGATAGGAAGAGAGAGGGGGAAGCAAGAGAGAGAGAGAAAGAGAGAGAGAGAGACCCATCCTAATGTGCATACCAAGAACAAAAGTTTCTGAAGGTATGTGCTGGCTAAGTCATATATTTTTAGAATTTCAATGTATTTCTGTACACTGAGTAGACACAAGCATGTGAATGAGAAACTCCTGGAGAGTTCAGTGTTAGGGCCCTACAGCTCTGCACCTTGTCTTCTAGGACTAGCACCTGATTTTTATGGTGGAGACCCAGAAAGATCTCCTTTGGATATGCTTGGGAAAGTAAAGAACAATGGTTATGGATTGTGATGGAGCCTTCAACATAATATATGCATGATTTCTAGGAGAAAGCCAAGTTAAGAAACTGTTTGAACTGTAGATGAGGAACCTTCTTTGTCTTCCTCTACCACCTATGGTGTACAAAACATAAGCATCAGTGATCCTATGTACAAAATTGTTGGAAAATGAATGTCGCAGCCAAATGTAGGAGAAGGAAGTTAAAGGAAAAAAGTTATAACTGCAGATACTGTTATGATAGTAATAGTACAGACCCAAAGATACTAAGATTTAATCAGGAGTTAAAGACTATTGCTCCTTCTTTATGCCTTATCCCCATAGCAACTGGATATGGTAATGATAGTAGCTTATTGCCAAAAGGGCTGCCAAGTGCAGAGTATGTCCAAAGCAGTTATGGAAACCCGGAGTTAAACAAAACAAAAGCAATATACTGGAGGAATTTTAATTGAGAATCTGTGACTCGTCTCATCCTATTAAATATTGGGTTTGACTTTCATCTGTAAAGAAGGAATGTAAAAAACCCTTCATGAGCAGGGATCATGTGAAATTGACATGTTCTGCTCAGAGCAAGAACAAGCTGCCACCCTAACGTTGATGAATGTGGATATCTGCAAATAGAGTACTCACAATTTCATACCATAAGATAATGTAGAGTAACTATAGAAAACTCATGAAATCCTATCATAACCCATTATAGCACTAAAATGTGTACTTATTAGTGTTAATATTTTCTCATAGGCCCACAGTTCACATTGTTTTAGATGCATGGTAAATCAGGACTCCAGCAATGACAAGCCTCATACTGTGATTGCAGGCATTGCTTTGGAAATTTTGCATAATTTGTTATTTTTTATTTTACAAACATTATACAGAGTACTGCAGTGTTTATTAGGAGCCCTCCTCCCAGCTCCACATGTGAATATTCACACTGCTCTGTTTTTTAAATCTAATGATGGCTGCTCTTTAGTGATGTTTTTACATTCCCTTTGTGTTCTTGATTGAATGTGCTGATGTTTAGCATAATTACCTATGATTTGGAGTTTTCTTTTTGTTTGAAGCATGATTTTTCTTAGGGAGTTTTAGAAAGAAATGACCTTGAGGGAAAGACAGTGAAAAGCCTCTGCGGTCACAGTTTTCTACTGTTAGTTGAATACTTCAACTTTCAGATCAATATTCCTTAAGTAATAATAAAAAAAAGTGTCTGTTTTCTCTGTTTCAGCAGTCTATGCACTTTGTGTTTGTTTGTGTATATTTCTCTGTGTTACTGTATGTGTACATGTCTCTGTGTGTGTAAGAGTGAATGTGGGCACATGTTTTTCTTATGTGGAGGTCAGAGAACAATCTTTAATGTCAGTCTTTGTCTTCCAGTTAGTTTTAGGCAATGCCTCTTTTATTGTTATTATTATTAAGTTAATATTTATTTCTTATACATATAGTACATTTATCTAATTTCATGTCTTCCACTCATCCCTATAGTCTCTCCTAAAGTCTCTCATATCCATGCCTTTGCTTCTTTAAACACACAAACCCACACACCTACACTCACATATATATGTGAATAAATGCATAACTACAAAACAATGAGTCNTTTTTAAAACTGATTGCTTGATATCAGGCAACCAATTAGCCAGCTCATTTCTTCAAAATATGAATTCTTTATCTTTTAATCACTTTTCATTAATCACTTATAGCTCAATATCTATGGGAGAGGAATTGTGAGATTTTCCCCATCACTGTTGTCAATAGTGTTGCTACTATTCACACCTTGTTTAGGTGGCCATACTGTTGATATGTCATATAAAGGAGTACAATTTAATAGTAGATATTCTGGTCTACTGAGTCTTGGAATCTTTCTGTCATGTTCTCTGAAACTTAGTTGTAGGGGTTGTGTTAGGGATGTGTGTGTTGGTGTGAGACATCCTATGGTCAGTTATTTGCATTTGACCAACTGTAGCTGTTTGTAATGGTCTCTAAATGCTGCAAAAAGAAGCTTCTTTGATAAGGGGTAAGAGTTAAACCTATCCATGGGTATTAGGATAGGTATTTTAACATTATCTGAATTTACACTAATAAAAGAAAGTGAGACTAATCTCATTTCTTGATTATATCTCCATCTCTATTTTCACCAGAGACATATTGGAATTATCTATCTTTACTTTGACTCTAGGCATCTGAACTATGGTCCTCATTTTTGCATGACTGTCATTTTGTCATTTCTCTAGGCAGCTACAATTTTTGAGACAAAGACTCTTAAATATCCCAGAACTCATAGTTTCAGCTAGACTTTTTTTCCTGTGGTTTCTGGGGATCTGGATTCATGTTCTTATGCAGGTTCAGCAATGTTCATCAAGCATTTAATCATTAGACTATCTCTTCAGCTGTTTCAAGTTTTTAAAAATACAACATAGATGAAAAAGAATAAGAATGTCCTAATTAGTGTTTATGTAATGATTGAGCAGAGAGCTAATAACCAATATATATCTACATGTGTATGCATGTATGTGCATGTACATGTGTATGCATGTGTGACTGTGTGTGTATGTGTGTGTGTGTGTGTGTGTGTGCGTGTGGGTGTATATGTGATTGAGATATTTAGAGAGACAGAGCCAGAAAAACAGAGATTACTCAGAAATGCTTCAACTTAAAATATTACTTTGAAGCATACTGAAAATTAAGACAGGCAAATCTCAAATCATAATTTTCTCAATTTTACATTTAGGGAAGAAATAAGAGTAAAAATAACATATAAGAAATAAATATTATTATTTTTTGAAATAAATATTATTTTGTATTTTAAACATTTTTTGGTAACTTTGTATCTAAGTCTTCCATATAAAGTTCATAAAAATAATTTGAATACTAAAATTTGACATTTTCATTCTAGCTCAATTTAACAAATTGAGAAAGATAGTATTTCAAGTGACATTAGTTTTCAGCTCACTGGCCTGAGGTTTGGAATTTGAGTAAGGATAATTCATCAACCGTTTTCAAGATAAAGATAAAATAGTTTTAAGGATATTATGATATGAATGATCCCTAAAATTTAGGTATCTAAGCATAATGCTTACTGTATTGGAAGGTAGAGCTTTATAGACAGTGATAAAATACTAAATACTGTAGGAGCTAAGAAACCAACATATATACTTTAAAGGTATCTTGATTTCAAGATATGGATCTAAGGTTATGTTGCTTTGGAAAAGAGGTTCTTTGTTTTTACAGAGGATGAGAATCTGAGGATTCCTTCCAGGCTAATGTGGTTTAATGTACCAAGACCATTAGAAAAGTTTACAGAGATAAACTCCCCAAAAATTACTTTGCCCTACTGCTGACTTAGATGAACCTAGCACATAGGATACACCATGAAAGACCGATTAAGAATACCCCCAATCAGTAGGCTCAGATTCCCAAATGTTGCTTATAAATATTTCTTTATATTAAGGGGGATATGTTATAGAGATTTGCATTGGTATGAATCTTAGTCTATGAATAAAATTTTAAAGTCAATTTTGTTATATTATATTTCTGCTCTTGATTAAGGTATTGTGTTTGTGAAGCTCATTTAAAATATAATGTATAATTAAGAAATATAGCTTAATAGATAATCATCTATAATAGTCAAGTTTGTAGTCATGTTAGTTAGGTTTTCTAGATGTACAGAGATGTATTTTAGATGGATAGGCATTCTTCAAACCTTTCAAAGACTAAAGAATATTGCATTTAAAATGTTCTAAGAACTTAGGAGTTTTCGTGACAATGAGACACATCTGGTTCTGGAAGCACCAATCCATTTCAATAGGAAGATGGGCACTGAATAGGCTACTTATGTAGTTGGTTAGCCATTTGGGCAAGAAATTGCTTTTGTCTAGACTGCTTGATGGTAAGCTGTGTGAACTGGACATACAGGACCTGCAGAGAAATGACTGCTCAACTTGCTTAAACGTGAGATGATCCTTTGGAGTTCCTACTTCATTAAAGAGTCTGCAAAACACTCTTCAGGACACAGAAAAGAAGTGACTAACAAACTGCCAATATAGGCAGAAGTGTATTTGAAATTTCTTGCTTTGTGGAAAAGTCTGCTAGATATGAGGGGCCTGTAGGCTGAAGATGGATTATGGAATAACTTTGGGTGACTGTCCAGGCAGCAAGATGTCTCTGTCAATTTCTACAGTTCTGGAATTGATTACAATGCAATTCCTTCTTACTTAGGCAATATTATATCCTTCTGGAGTCTTTGATAGAGTTGAAGAATAAATGGCTATAGTTATAGTATTCCTTCTTGCTTGATACCGCTTTCTATATGTAATTTTACTATATTAAAATTAAAACCTTTCTATTTATTTAAACAGAAAAGGTTACGTGGGATTCTCCTCTATATGCTGTGATTACCATTTTTGAACAAAGAAAGCTGGCTTGAGCCTATAGCAAGGCAGAATTTAGCTAGGCAGGAAAAACTAAACTAGATGTTGGGAGGAAGAAAGTGGAGTCAGAGAGAAGCCATGGAGCTTCTGGCAGAAACAGAGATGTTTAAACCTTGCTAGTAGGCCATGAGCCTTGTGGTAAAATATAAAACAATGGAGATGGCTTAATTCTAAATGTAAGAGCTAGCTAGAAATATGCTTAAGTAATTGACCAAGCAGTGATTTAATTAATACAGTTTCTGTGTGGTTATTTTGGGAGACTGGGTGGCCAGGGAAAGAACAAGTGGTCTCCTTACAACAGAATCACATTTAAGATAGCATGTGAGTGAGATAGTTCATTTGCTTGCCTTTAGATACACTAAGAAAAAAATTCCTTTCACTTGCTGTAGTTTCCAATCAGAACCCTAAGGAGGGCCTTGAGGTTGGACCCCAAAAAGACAGATACTTTCTATTGCACACAGTGTTCTCTTAGGGGAAGGCAGGGATGAGATTCATTATGACATGCTGGATTCCACAATCAAAGTTTTATGCTTGGCAATTATGATAGAGGAGTCTAGCATAATTCATTATTTCCCATTAATTCATTCTGTATTCATGCAAATGCATACTAGATTAGTTTTCAGTGTCTGCTTTAAATGTTACCCTTGAATTTGAGCAGAAAATAATGGATAAGCAATTGAGACCACTTACTACTCCTGCAAAGGACCAAGGCTCAACTCCCCCCACCCACATTTCAGTTCATAATATCTGAGAGCCCAACTCCAGGAAATATAACTTTCTTATGACCTTCTTTGGACCCTTGCATGCATACAGTTTGCATATACCCATTCAGACAAAACATTTTTATATGTTAAAAATAATAACAACAATGTAAAACTACAGATTAATTATCTGACATTTCTAGAAACTTAAATAATAAGATATGGTTTATCAATAAGAAATCAAAAAATCAAACCATCAACAGTGTTGTTTTTAGATATTCTGAATATAAATATATATTCATATATATAGCTATATATAATCATAGAGAGTCATATATGATATATAAATATACAATATATATATGAGTATATATATATATTCATATCCCCTTGTTCATATAATGCTCTGTGACTATCAGTGTCTGAGTTTTCCTTTCTTTCTTTTTCTTCATATTTTTTTTAAATTTTTCTTTTGGCCTATTTTGTTTTGTTTTCTTTTGTTTTGTATTTATAACCTGCATAATTGTTCTGGGCCAGCTTGGCTAACACAAGTTGATATCCTTTTTCAAAAGTCAACTGCCTAGCTATTCTATCCCATTGGTTGCCCTAATTCTATTTTACTATATAAAGTAAAATATCAAAGCATTATCTAGAGATTTGTACCTGAATATTTTTTGGAAGGTCATCATTTTTCTACTGCATATACACCATAACAGGAAGAACATAGATAACCAGTTGGTGATAAATAAAATTATCCTGACAGTTAAAAGTTTGGCTAAATGACAATGTATCCTGTCAGTGTTAAGAATGATTTGTGCCCACATGTATTTACTGTTCTGAAAGGTTTCTGCCTTGGTGTCACTGAGAAATACTCCCACATTAAATTTGAACTACTAATGAAAATGAGATTATGTATTGAATAGGATATATTGGGGTTTTCAAATCCATTTATTTCTTTTTTCTTCCCAATGCATGGAAAAAATGATTATTTTATAATATAACGATGCATTAAAGTTAGTTTCCCAGTCATGGCTAAATGGGTGACAAATACTCAGAACTGGAGGATATGAATAATTTTCACATCAACAGCAGGCCCTCCACAGAAATGTATCTCTGTGTTTTGAACACAATTTGTCTTGAGAATAAATATGCTTTTATGTCATTTTAGCTAGGGTAGTTACATTATCCACCGAGTAGAAATACATTGGGAGAAAAATGTAGTGATTTAAATAATGGTTCTAAGTAAGTGTGTGCATTATTCATCATGGCAAATACATATGTTTCAAACTTGAGAATATATTAATGCATGATACAATAGAACACATGTGTTTATGTACACATCTTTGTACAGCAAGAAATTCAGGTACATAGACCTTTGTAACAATACTGCATTAAAAATCTCTGTAATAAATCGAATTTTCAACTACATTCTTTAAATCCTAACCTTTCAAATCTATCTTTCTAATTGTTATCAATGATTATTTTGAATAACATTGTATTTTTAAATGCTGTTTCCTAATTTATCAATACTTAAGCTGAAGAGGAAAAAAACTAAATTTCTTAAAATCAACATATAAGAGACTATTAAAATATGAAAGTAAATTTATGATTTATATTAGTCTCTAGCAGTTGCTTAGCATGATGATATATATTAAATTAATTTAGATTATAGAAATAAAATCTACTCATTAAAAATTACCCAATAATCCAGCTGCAATTGACTAAATTTTTAAAGTGTTCATTTTTGTAAAAGTCTCATTACTCTTTACTTATTGGATGAAGGTGCTTATGATTGTCATACATGACACCCTGAGTTTGATTGCCAGAACATGCGTGGTAGAAGGAGAGAAGCAACTCTCACCAGTTGTCCTCTGACCTCCATAGGATTACCGTGGTATGCACACACCCACACTTCCAGGCACAGTGGCTCAGACACATGCACATGCATACATACACTAAATAAATAAATAATTAAATAAATAAAAGTATATCTTAATAAATAAAAAAAATTGAAGATGTTGTGTGCAGATTTGTGATAACCTCAGCTTCTTGGGGAAAGGAGAATTTATTGCAAAACATCTCTGATGCTGTACCGACCACTGAATCCACAAGAGTAGTCTTGCCAAACTCTCTATGCTGGACAAAAAGCTTCAGCTTATGAAGACTTAACTGGAGCCTTACAAAGAGCACAATTGAAGGGATTCAGATATTCACAATACTCTATAGGCAAAATGGTTTGCTTTACTAATTACCATAGCATTTCTTGAGTATGCGTTTTTCTTCAGAGTTTCATGATTTGGTAAATCTATTAACTAGAATTTGTAGTAGTAGAAAAAATACTCACAGAAATTATAATTTAAAAAATAATGTTGGCATGCTAAAATTTCCCTTAGAATATGACAATATGAAAAGCAAACCATGCAAACAAACTGAATTTAGTTCAGTCAAAGGTAAGTATCACTAAGCAGTTTGACTAAGAAAGTAATTCTCTCTCTTATCATCCTGTTCACTAATTGGTCTAGATACTTTGTCTTACAGATAAGTTTTGGCCTGAAGTTTCTACATTTATAGTTAGTGTCCAAGTTTATGTAGAAGATGGATAAAACCTTGTTGTGATAAGTTATGTCTTAGATGTGTTCTGGGAGCATTTTGAATGAAATAATTATAATAAGATTTGATTTCTTTAGGTAGATATAAGATTATTGTAACCCCAACAATGATAATAGTTTATACTTTCATAAGTGTTAAATTTATCTCAAAACTGAGAGAGAAGATGGATTATATAAAATAAATGTACCAGCAAACTTTCATTGCTAAGGGCTAAGGACACAGAACATTTACAAATTAAATGGTGCATAAATTTTAGTCGATGCCTCTTATAGCCACAGTCAACAGGAGACAGTGTGATACACACAGTGTGAAACATGGCTAGGAGCACCACTGGAGGCTTGTGCCATTGAATTTATCAGTTTTACTGCCATTAACTGGATATACATTAGGTAGCTTACATACTGGTTTTATTTACATAGTCAAAAATATATGGAGAGTTTAACATTTGTTATATATCTTTCATAAATAATGATTATTTATCAAAGTATGTTCATTTCTGAAATCTCACAATCAAATAAGGCATTTTATTTTTGTGAGTTAATTATACTTTTACACTGATTTTCTGATATGTCAGAATGGAATCTGTATCAGTTATTTGCAAATCACAAGTTATTTAGTTTCATAATTGAAATATTTTATTGCTAGTGTTAGGAGAATGATGCTGCACATTTGAGAGTTTTTGTTTCTTTGAAAACTATTCAGAGACAAAACAGAATTTAGCCCGGATGATGAGATATCAAAGTAAAGTATAAACTATAGTTGGTGTTTTAAATCATCCAATGCTGCTGTTTAATATTTAATTCAAGAAATGCAATGACAGATGGTAATGAGGAACACACATTCTAGCCTTGCTCAGTATTGGCCTTGGAAGTTGACAGCTGTGTGACTGAGGTCACTAGGCCTCATTTCACCTTAGTTTCCCCATTTGTAAAATGGTGATAATAATAGTAGCCCGCTCTATGAGCTGTCACGAGGATTGAAGAAGGTAATATAGCTATAACCATTAAAACTCTGCCTTGCATCTTCTAAGTGCTTTGGGGGGGGCAAAAGTATTAACACATTTATTGTTTCACAAGCCTGGTCCACTCTAAGCACTGGAGTCTCCTACAGCCTCAAGGGAAAGAAAGTTATGTGTCTTGCCCTAAAACAACTTATATATTGGAAAAATGGGTATGTGTTAGGGGTCATAATCTGACATCTGTGCTGTATGTTATGAGAAAAGCTTGGTTTTGAGGTTGGAAGCAGCTAGTGAAAGTGTACATGAGCTGCTTCTTGAAGATAAGATGTTATCCACGTAAAGAACCTGGAGAAGAGTGTTTCAATGAGAAAATAGCTTATGAGGAGTCATATATATGTAACAATGTGTCTGTGGACTGGAACTTCTAACTCTTCCATTCCAGGAAGCTACAAACAGGTACACAACCTTCCATTTCTTCAGTCCTTGCTTTGCTTAATGCCAATAAAGTGCCTTTATCTACTCCAATGCCATTCAGCATGTACCTGATCTTCTAAGATAAGCAGGTAGTGAGTAGGAACTTGGAGATGTGTTCTTTACAGTGATCATAGAAAAGAACTAATAAGGAGAGTATAGAAAAAGCACCCTCTTTGTAAGTGAATTTTAATATGTTCTTTACAGTGATCATAGAAAATAACTAATAAGGAGAGTATAGAAAAAGCGCCCTCTTTGTAAGTGAATTTTAATATGGGCAAAGGGGCCTCCCTTCTACTGCATACCTTATGAGAAGCCATGTAGAACAAACACCTGAAATGGTCCATGGAAAGCTGGAGAAAGTAGGTAAGATCATCAGTGTGTACTCATAACACACACACCCTGTGGTTTGTAGCTAACTCTAAGGCCATCTCTTGTAAGAACTGTGGTGGCAACTATCTGTATCCAGCATGCTCATATTGAGCTAGAATTGGTTTTATCGTTGGGATGGAGAGATGCAGACAACCGTTTCCCACAGAGGTGGGTAGACTGAAAGTCAGACTTAGCTGCGAGGACAGTAAGGGCCACCTGTAATCACACATTTATATTAGTATTTATGTTCCAAAGATATTTTATTATGCCTGGCTTCAGTATGAGGAAAAATAATGGCACTGCCTGGGCATTTGAGGTAAATAAAGAGAAGAGGGAGAAGGCAGACCATGTGCTTTTCCCGAACCATGTAATGCCTACAATTTAGTTTATATTCAGAAGAGAAACCTTTAAATGGTCTCAAGGGAATGCAAAATATATATATTTGCATTTTGGATCATTTTCTTAGATTGCAAACATATCATTAACTAGAAATTATATACACTTATACTTAGATATTTGACTGGAACTGACTTAAAAATGGGTCTTGGCCAACACGTGGAGATCTAGATTTAGGAAAAAGAAATCTGCATAATTTTGGTAGAACTAGAATTATTTTTAACATGTTTTAAATATGTTTGAAGAGTAAGCTAATCATAGATTAAAATTTAGTCATTATGGAATTTTTAACAGTATGAATTATGATATCATACACTGGATAAAAATATAAAATCATTCCCTGTATTAATGTGTGAATGTATTTAGGCTCTTCTGTTTTATCTAGTACCTTGAACAAACAATTAAACTTTTAAATTTATATTATAAACATATGTTATTGATAACATGAGCACCAGTTTAACATAATTTCATAATATTTAAACTATCTTTATGCCTATCAGTTTTCAGTCACTGGAGTCATTCCAGAGAATTTTAAAAAAATACAATTACTGATTTCTATTCCACGTAACAAGTCTTTATCTGTCCTGCCAGTCATCTCACAAATAATAATGCAGAGATTTCTTATTAATTATGAAACCTTGACATATGGCTTAGGCTTATTTCTAACTAGCTCTTATAACGTAAATTAACCCATTTATATTAATCTATGTTTTAACATGTGGTGTTACTTCTCTTTCATGGTGCAACTCCTTTTTCCTCTGTGTTTCTGCTGGTATCTCTCAAACACCTAGATTCCTCTTCTTCCTGTCTCTCCTTGGATATTCTACCTATATCTCCTGCCTAGATAGTGGCTGTTCAGCTTTTTAGTACACTAATAACAGCAATACACCATTATACACTGTAAAACTACCCCAAACTGTTCAGTATCTTAAGGGATTTATAATGATAAATTGTAGACAAATTTTAAATTAAGTGAAATAATAATTGCTCTTAGAACTATTTTCTTATTTATTTTTACAATATTTTTTCATTATACATACAAAACTCACTTACCCCTCCTTCTGCTTCTCCCTCCTCCTCCCCACATCCCACCAAACATCTGTTGTACCAATTTGTTGGCATACAAAAGATTTCCAAAATAACATTGAATGGAGTATAACAAAGGTTTATTTATTAGGGGATAAACTCACAGAAATAGTAGAGATCTAAGGTCCTCTAAATGTGCTGGAAACTGAATCTAACAATCAAGAGGTCCATGTGCACTTTTCATCTGCATTTATAGTATATGAAACCATGCCCAGAGTGGACAAGCATCTTAAAGGCTATTGACTGAAGGAGTTCCCACAGCACCTCCCTCTTTGTCTAAATAAGAGAACGCCAAGTCTAATATAAAACTATATACAATAAAAACAAATATCAAGTATTGTCTAGGAAAAAGAAGAAACAAAAACATATATAAAAATTAGAATTACAGCAGCATGAACCTTATGCTAAATGCTTCATTAGTTATCCTGTCCTAAGGAGTCTAAGTCTTATATTAAAAATGGCTTGGCTAAGTCATGGGAGGAAAGTAACTATGATTATCTAGTCTTTAACCCCATCAAAGACCCAAGAAGGGAAATAATATTGCTTGAGTAAACAAGACATGCAAAAAAACAACTTCCAAAAGGTGTAAGAAATGGCAGAGACAACTAGCTACCTGAGCAATCACCAGAAATCTCATTTGTAACATTTGGACAAACAACTTTGGCTAAGACCTAAAGTATCTGACAAACCATTTTCAGAAGTAGAAACATTTAAAAACTGTCTTACACTGACTTGGTAAGTTATGACAGTCTTTTTGCCTGTATCCTGCTTGTCCAGTCTGGATACCGTGCATTTTCTCAGTGGTAGGGGCAGGGTCAATTCTTTGCCCAAAGGCCAATTTTGCCAAGAAGAAAACAAGCTCCAAGTGGAGTGTCTTCGTTGCCCAACATACTTTTGTGAATAGATTAGTGCTGCCAGTAGCAATTGTGTCAAATGTCAATACAATCCTAAATTATTTAAATGCCATATTCTGTAGGTCTTTAAAGTATTGAAGATTATCTATCTAATGGAAACATCTAGAAAAGCTAATTAACATAACTAAAAGTTTAATTATTTTAAATAACTATTAATCTGTATTTCTTAATTATACATTACAAATTTGTAAATGAGCTGCACAAACACAATACCTTAAACAAGAGCAGAAATATGCATTCATAGTATAACACAATTGACCTTCAGTTTGCATAAACAGACCAAGATCCATAGCAATGTAAAGCATTTATTTATATATTATATCTCCCCTTTCTTTCTGTTGAAGGACTCTGACTGTGATGATCAACCATTTATAATCAACCCCCTTTAAATAAAAACATTTACAACCATTTTGGGAATTTGGCATTCTTTTCTCCAAACTGATTTCTGCTGTTTGTTTAGTGAAGTATTTTTAGGGTTCACGGAGACCTTTGAGGAGATCTTCAATCAAACCATACTGGCCTAGAAGGAATCCACAGGTTCTCATCCACTGTGGAAACAAAAGTAGAACTTATTTTCCAGAGTAACAAAAATTTATTTATTAGGTGATAAACTCAGTGAAATAGCGATCTGCTGTCTTCTGCATGTGCTGGGACTGGAACTGAATACTGCAGCCCCAAGGTCCATGCATGCTTTTCGTCTGCATTTACAGTATATATGACCATGCCTAAAGTGGGCAAGCGTCTTAAAGGCTATTGGCTGAATGAGTCCCCACAGCAAACCTCCACTTCTGGGAAGGGGTAGTATCTCCCCTGGGGGACAAAATCTGCATGTGTGTGTGTGTGTGTGTGTGTGTGTGTGTGTGTGAGAGAGAGAGAGAGAGAGAGAGAGAGAGAGAGAGAGAGAGAGTTTCCATCTCTACCATCAAGACCTGCAGTTTAAATAGCTAATGTGTATAGAATAAGTTCTATGGTTACAAATATACCTTCAGTGCCATATTTAATTTCTAGGATTCCTGAACACAGGATTATATTTTTCTCATAGCCACAACCCAGTCAAACTGGAAATACAGAAGATTGCTTCCTGGTAGTTCGATGAATGGGAACCAATAGGTCTCATACCCATGTAATGCAAGGTGAGACAGGACTTCTTTATAACTACATCATTTCAAGATTGAACTTAGAAAATATACCATTTTTTAATGCACCTGGAATAAACCCCTGCCCTATGTCTTTTTTTTTTTTAATTAAAAATTTCCACCTCCTCTCCTCCTCCCATTTCCACCCCTCCCCCTTCCCCTTCCTCTCCAGTCCAAAGAACAGTCAGGGTTCCCTGTCCCATGGGAAGTCCAAGGTCCTCCCCCCTCCATCCAGGTCTAGGATGGTGAGCATCCAAACAGACTAGGTTCCCACAAAGCCAGTCCATGCAGTGAATCAAAACTCAGTGCTATTGTCCTTGGCTTCTCAGTCAGCCCTCATTGTCAGCCACATTCAGAGAGTCCGGTTTGATCACATGCTCCATCAGTCCCAGTCAAGCTGGCCTTGGTGAGCTCCCTTTAGATCAGTCCCACTGTCTCAGTGGGTGGATGCACCCCTCATGGTCCTGACTTCCTTGCTCATGTTCTTCCTCCTTCTGCTCCTCATTTGGACTTTGGGAGCTCAGTCTAGTGCTTCAGTGTGGGTCTCTGTCTCTATTTCCATCCATCGCCAGATGAAGGTTCTATAGTGTCAAAACAACTTTGAGATACCATCTCACACCTGTCAGAATGGCTTAAAAAAAACACCAATGATAGCCTTTGCTGGAGAGGATGTGGAGTAAGGGGAACACTCATCCATTGCTTGTGGGAATACAAACTTGTGCAACCCCTTTGGAAATCAGTGTGGCAGTTTCTTAGGAAATTTGGGAGCAACCTACCCCAGGATCCAGCAATATCACTCTTGGGAATATACCCAAGAGATGCCCTGCCATACTAAAAAAAGCATTTGTTAAACTTTGTTCATATCAGCATTATTTGTAATAGCCAGAACCTGTAAACAACCTAGATGCCCCTCAATGGAAGAATGGATAAAGAAAGTGTGGAATATATACACATTAGAGTACTTGTCAGCCCTATGTCTTCTTTAATTAAGCCAGGATCCAAGAAAGTAAGAATCCAGATCCTGGAGAATGTTTATGAAATTGTATTTAGTCTCTGTTTAGAAGAGGAGAAAAGATAGAAAAAGGTGTTCGTGCTGCCTCTTCCTTAGCAGCATAGTTAAAACAAAATGAATGAACTAATTGATAGTAGCTGTTTATAAACATAATAATATGCAATTCTTTCAGAATAACAATAGGCATCAAAGAGGACAAGTAGTTTCTGTTTTACATGTACAAGTTGCCAATCACTCCAAATAGATTTCTGTGTTTAAGCTACAATCAGCATGTAAGGAAAAATCGCATGAGCATCTTGGTATACTGTTAAGCAAGATATTGCTGGGACAGCCTATGTGACCTGCATTAAGTCAGCTACTGAATAAGGGGTGGGAGAAGATCCCCAAACTTCTTTCTATGCTGATTCTTTGCATTTGTTTCTTAAAAAAGAGGGGATTAGCAAACTTAAGGCAATGTAAATTTCTCATGTTGTAAAGTGTATTTTTTTCTAATGGCAATAATTTTAACTTTCTTTCTTTGCCCCAATCCTCATACCATTTGATTATAATTCATCTATACCAATGAAATTTCTAATATGATTTTGCATGGCTAGCATGTTAAAATACAAGGTAAGTGGTTTAGAATTAAAAAAAATATTCATGAACATTTCCTGCAGTATTTTTAAATTGCATAAACTCAAGGTTCTTTATAGACTTATGCGATGGTAGCATATCTACCAAGCTAAGATCTGCTTTTATTAGAAAAAGAAAATCTTCTCTCCCTTATCTCATCAAATAAAACAAAAAAAAATCTACTTAAATACTGCTCTTCCAAAGAATTTGTAAAAAATGCTGAACAGCATTGTGGAAATGCTATTTGTAGTAAATATGTGTCAAATTGTAAATTACTCTTTGTTATTAGCCTCAGATAGTGGAGATTTCTGTATTGTTCAAGTTCGATGAACACAAGTTATGATACAAAATAATCTCAAATATCCTGTCCCATACTTTTATTTTAGGAAATTAATGAACTAATCATTAGAATGTCTTTGAAGTTAATAAATATATGTACAGATGTGATATGCCAAAGTATACAATGTATAATATTTACTTAAATTTTCAGTATCTTTCAAACTAATATGTACATTAGCCCTTCTCATGTACACTTGGACACATACACACACATGCACATACACACATACATTTATATGTATATGCATATAAGCTTGTATTGTAAAAAGAAAAAAAAGAACAAACACACAAACAAGAGCTAGCTTTAAAGTCAGCTATGGTGGCACATATTCATAGTCCATGAATTTAAGAGTGAGTTTGAGGATTAGAACTCCAACGATGTCCTCATTGACATTATCAGTTCAGGCATATAGCAGGCTATATGAGGAGCTGTCTCAAAAATACAACACAATAAACAAAACTGAAATCAAAACAAGCCACTACCAAAGACCATGTCAATATTAACCTATTCACTAATAAAGAAGCATTAAGTTGATATAACATATAATTCTATCACATAATATAATACTATTACAATGAGGATAGTATTTCATTGTATATGCTTCTTTCTTTGTTTGTGAGATTGAGTTTCTTTCTGTAGCCAGGATGAGTGCCCCAAACTAGGAATAAACTTGTATCTTCCTAACATATCTGAGATTATAGAAATGTAGCAACATGTTCGGTACAGTATTATGATTCATTATCTTTTTACATATATTCTTTTACATCAATATCTATTACTAATTTGTTTGAGTACATATGCATCATTATATGATTTATTCCAAACTAGGTGTTCTTACACATGATTATTGTAATTTTATGTTCATAATGCTTAGCATAAAGCAAAATTAAAAATTCAAGCATGAAAAATTTTAAAACACCATATTCTCTACTCTGATATGCTAAGTTATAATTTTGGGAAATCTTCCTATGTATTTTTATAGCATTAGAAATATATCTTTTTATAAAACATTTGCATTATCAATTGGTTATGAGCTTTGTTCTTGGTAAGTATAATAGTTTCTTATAACTTTAACATCTGCATAATAGTCCATTATGCAGTTATATAACACAGAAAGTAATGACCTCAATTATGAGCCATCTTTGTCTTTTTTCTTTTATTTTTCTGATCAGGGAACACTTAGTCTTATCTCCTGTTCCAACAGTTGAATTTACCATCGTTTAGATTGTATGAAAGGGATTGCATAGATTTTAAGTTTCACTTTCTTTTTATCCATGTAGACGTATTTTCCCCTCTGCTCTGCATGGCTTTTTAAACTGAGATTCAGTCCTACTTGTCCTGTCCCCTTTCCATAGTCTTGTTGCCAGTTCTTAGGTTGTGTGGGCTCACTCAATGATAGGCCCTGCAACTTAAAAGATCACATGAGTACACAAAAGGAGGACTTTTATGAGCCCATGATGATTTTTTGATACTTTAATTATAGTATGACTGGTGCAAGCTCTCTTCTGGATTGGTAGATTTGGTGTTTTAGATGTTCTCTTTAACTAAACAGTCATATATTTCTCTAGATTTGGGAGAAATTCCTGCTATGGTATTATTAATTATATACTCAATAAGGCCTTTAGATTACCCAGCTGATAAGTAGTCAATGAAGTTTTGATAAGAGAATGATACTTTGACTCATAACTGTAGATACATTTAATTACAGAACAAGAAGCATTTCAGAAAAGAGAGCTTTAAATGGATGGTACCGAGGAAAAAGAAAGCCTTAGAGTTTTCTGATGTTCCACTAAGCGGTACTGAAGGAAGTAAAGGATTGAAGAGACCGGATTTGAAACAAAAGTATTGTATTTTCAGGATTAGGGAAAGTAGGAAATCTGAAATGAATAGTCCAAATTTCAGAATCATAGCATATGATCCTGTTTTCACAAAGAGCTACTGAAAAGGTACTCAATATGTTTCTAATAAAAAGATCTCCCAATAATAAAAAGATCTTAGGGGAAAGCTAACTTTAGTACTTTACTTAATTGTAGATGTTCTGACAACATAGTCTTGGTCACAATAATTTTATCAAATGAATTCAGATTTATTTTATGGTTCATTAGTTTAGTGGCTTCAGTATGTAGCCCTGATTCTAAGAGGAATAGAAGTACAGAACAACCTTTTCATGGCTCCTGGATGTCAATGCAAGGCTGAGTCACAATAGCTAAAGGACATATGTAGGTGAAGAACACCTATATTAGCAAATTAAGGAGAGTTAAGCAGTCAGTTTTACAAGGTTTTAAAGAAAGATAAGTGAAGGCTGCTTCACATAGTGGGCTTGTTTATGAACAAAAGATTTTAGGGTTTTCGAAAACTGTTTCTCATGAGAGTAGTGTTGCATAGGCAGAAGACGAAATGGCCAGCAAAGTGATGCACCAGTTGCTAACAGTGACATTTTATATAGGAAAGGAAGGCCAGCCAAGTGTAGTCTCTGGTATTCGTCAGCAGTAATCAAGAGAAATGTTTATGAAAGATCTGCTACATAGCTTAGCAGGAGTATTATAGGTCAGGATTTACACAAAGAGATAGGAAATTGCAGATTACTTTATTTTGCTGAATTTCAGGAGCAAAATGAGGACATAAATGAAGCTTAGAATTTTTTTTTTCTGATTTTGTCAAAAGTATGTGCTTTGGTCAAGTAAACCATTTTTCTTTTAATTATGTAAAATATACTTTACTAGGAAAAAAGTGCTAAAAAACAATTATGCTTTGCGTAAAGACACTTTTCTATATTTAGAGAGAACGTGATAAGGAACGGATTTTAAACAGCAAGAGATTTGAAGATACGCTGCCAGCACAATATCTGGCGACTTGGTTTAAGGGGACACTCCATAAACAAAGTATATCGCTGTGTGTAAGGCGTTAACTGAAGGTGAAGAAAGATCAGCCATGAATTTCACTGAGATGTGAGGAGCTGAGAAAATCTGCATAGGGAGTTACAGGAAACAATGTTTAGATGTGAACATTAAAATTCAAGGAGAAAAACAAGTAGACATGAACTTTTTTTGCACATATTTTGCCAGAGATGAGTACATAGAGTGGAAAATTAATTCTAAGCAATTAATATGTGTATGATGAATCTGAAATCGTGATCAGCTGCTTGGATAAGCTTTCAATCTAATGACCCTGATCTCACTTTGCATCAGGTGAAAAGGAGTTTCCACAAAAGAACATATGATATGATTGACAAATGATACATGGATCAGGAAGAATAGAGATTACTGACAAAGAGGTTTTTCACCTAATTTAATCAGTCTCCTTTTAATCCTCTTTTAGCTGGGCTTTGTATTTGGACCTGTCTTTCACCAGAATGACTGAGTTTTAGGAATCTTGCTTGCTCAGGTTAGTGAGAGTTCACTTACTCTTTATGTCTGGTTCCCTGTAGCAAGTGTTCTGAGAACTGGCCTGACTAATGTAACTCTCTCTACCATTGGTTTACCTTCTAGTCCACTTTCCTTGCACTATCTTGTTTTGCTTACTAGCTATGAATCTCCACCTCCTGTTACAATGAAGTGCTGTCTCTCTTCCCTATTGTAACGGTCTTGGGTATCTTATGCTTGACATTTTAATAATGCATGCTTTACACTGTTGACAAGCATAGGGATAATTTTTTAACATTCTCTAAAACTCTTTAGCCATAAAGGTGAGTTTTCATTTACATGCACACACAATATCCAGGGAGCTGTAAACTTATGGGTAAAGCTAAAGCTCCGCTGTTCTCCTGAAGAAAGTGTTGGGAAGGGAGGATTCTACTGGACAGAGATTTTCTATTATAGAAGGGATGACCTATGAAAAGGACATTTAAGATTGCAGGATAAAGGTCAAAAGCCTGAGAGGGATAACCTAGAAGTAATATTAGACAAATGTCAGCATTCTGTGGAAATAAATGAAGTGAGGATGAAGCCAATGGATGAAGATGCAAAAACAGAAGAACCTCGACATTTCAGGGCTGTCAGGGAGTGATTGCTCTAAAAAACCCCTTGGTAATTCAGAAATGAAGATCTGAACTCAGCAGCATTTCATTCACAGGGAATAGAGTAAGATCATAAATACCTTATGAACAGAGATGTAATCTCCATAGTCTGATTCTGCATCTGAGTCTGAATTTATCATTCACCGTGTGGTTTGATATTACCTTTTAAAGTTCCTGTTAAACATAGTAAAACACTTATGACTTTCCTTCAACTAATTTTGTCTTAACTTGACCTTTGAAACTGATAACTTTATAATGCATAATAAATATCTTGTCTTCATTTAGTATCTTCTTTTTGCTTATAAAATGGAATCATTTAACTCAAATATTTCTAATGCACATGTTCATTTAACTCAAATATTTCTAATGCACACGTTGTAATTTTGGATAATTTGGTGATATGGATTGAGAGTCATTATACCTCTAGAACACCTGATCTTCAAGAACTTGAAGGTTTTAAAATGTGAGAGTGGGTATCGTTTGCTTCTCCTGTTATCTTTTTCTTAATGGTCTTAGCTATAAAGACAGAGAAACTTTAATATATTGATTGATTATGAATAAATAAAAATAGACTTAATTAGAAAATAAAGCAATCTTCAAAATAAAGTTTAAATGCTGAATCACTGTGTTCAGAGTCCTTTGTTAGTTAGTCCCTTGCCATTCCTCTACCTACCTCTTGGAACCTGGTGACACACTCCATGTTCCAATATACCCATTGTGGCTCTTAGCTGTTATTTGTCATATTCAGTTTTCCAAGCTTTCCTCTTGTAACTGTCATTTTCTGTATGCCAATTTTATCTGGTCATATAATGTCACTTTAAAATTATGGAAGATTTCTGTTTTAGAGAATTATATTCTTTGGCATTAGAAGTCAAATCTGTAAGTAGGAAAAGGAAAAGTGAAAATTTATTCAATCAGTCATATTAAAACAGAACAGTGTGTGTATCTGTGTGTACAAGAAAGATAGGAGAGAAAGAGAGAGAGAGAGAGAGAGAGAGAGAGAGACTCTAGCAATGGGATACATGTGGTCTGAGGAAATATGGTATAATTGAGCTGCTAGTCTTGAATATTTTAAAAGGAGTTGTATCAGAACCTTGGTGTGGTACGGGGAGGGAGATGGACTGGTTAGTCCCAGTGGCCTACCAGATAGATGTCCAGGTGTCACTCTCAGTTTTAATCACAAGGTTCTAAGCAGGAACCTTGGAAACTCTCTTTGGTGTTTCTGGCCTCTAACAAAGCCATTCTTAGAACTGCTACTCTGGGGCCCTTGCCCTACCCAAGTTTCAGTCTCCTGTTCTCCTCACTCTCCTTCAGAAGGAAGAGAAACTGGGCCAGGGATAAGAAGCACAAAAACTTTTGATTTCCAGCTAGGCCATTCCCAGAACTGCCTCCCTGGGTTCTCTCACCACACACTTTATTAGTGACATCATTTACTTTCATCAAAGTGGTGCCATACAAGTGGGTGAAGATATAATGTGACTGGTTTCTTCATTAGAATAAGAGATTGTGATGTAGAGGTGAAGATAGATAAGTATAGATAAAGAAGATGGCCTTAGAGGCCTCAGAAAAAGCTTGCTTCTCTGACATCCTAGCTGTTTACTACCAGAACTATGAGAAAATGACTTCCTGTTTAACCATTATCAGTGTAGAGAAGATTGTTTTGGGAGCTATTATCATTTGAGATTCATTTTTGCCCCAGATATATACAGGATTTCACTTGGGCATCAGGTCACTGATTTCTTTACATATGAAATTGCTGTAAACTCTTCCTTCATTTCTGGGGCACGTCATAGCCAACAAGCTGTCCTTTCCTTCTCAATGATTCTGATGGCCTTCAACCCACTCTTTCTGAAGTATTGTACTTGAAACAACAGAAATTAAAAAGAGAGCAACCAAATCACGCTTGAGTTCTTAACGTAAGTGTACAACATGAAATAGGCACTTCCCCCTTACAGCTTTAGCATGAAGGGTAACTCTCTTCTTAGTATAATGTGAACAATGTCAGATCCAAGAACATTCTAAGATTCTGCTAGAAATGCATCATTATGTCTTTTCTTTTCTCCCTTTCCTTTCCTTTCCTTTCCTTTCCTTTCCTTTCCTTTCCTTTCCTTTCCTTTCCTTTCCTTTCCTTTCCTTTCCTTTCCTTTCCTTCCCTTCCCTTCCCTTCCCTTCCCTTCCCTTCCCTTCCCTTGCCTTGCCTTTTCTTCCTTTCCCTTGCCTTTCTTTTCCTTTCCCTTCGACTCCCCTCTCCTCCCTTTCTCTCCCCTCCTATCCCTTCCCTTCCCATCTCATCTTTTTCTCTCCCCTCCCCTCTCTTCCCTTCTTTCCTCATCTCTTCTTCTCCCCTCCCCTTCCTGTCCATTCGCTCCTCTCCCCTCCCCTATCCTTTTCTCCTCTTCTCTCACTTCCCTTTCCTTCTTCCTTGCCCCTCCTCTATTTACTCCTTTCCTCTCATAATATATATTAAAATACTGTAGACTCCATCAACCTCCCTCTAGAGACGTAAGCTCTAGAAAGAAAACAAAATGAGGAAAATTTTACTACAGACCGCCAATTTCCTGCAATGACAAGCTTATATAGTTCAATGAATCCTGCATGAAGTTAGAATTGCACTCTTTGTTAGGTGGCTAGGCACATGCCATCAAGTTTGCATGAACACTGGGGATGATCCCCTCCTTATTTCCTTAGTAGCACTAAAAATAACAAGAGTCATTATCTCCTTAAAATTTAAACTGCAGTAAAAATTTGAAGTGTAAGAATTTTCCTGAAGTTCATTACCATAAAGCTACTTCCCCTAGCTATGGAAATGGAATGTGAGCCTCAGCTCTGACTCAGACTTCATGTATTGGGTGTGCTGCAATATAATATGCTCTAACCTTTCAAACATTACATGCTTTTCTTTTCCCTCAGGGGTGGATTCAATTACATCTGGCATCCATAAAAGCTGCCCCACAAGAAGTTACATAAGAAACTTCAATATATATCTATTTATCTCAAAAGTTCATTTTATATAATAATCTGTGAATTGACCCCTTTGGTAATTGTCCATTGTCTTTCTTGAAAGTGCTTTACTTTGTTAAATTCTGTTTCCAAGCCCAAGATAGTAAAATCCATCAACTGTACTACTCATCATGTGTCTATTCAAATTCTCTTAATGGAGACCTTAGGTAGTGAAGTATGATGAACACTTTCTAAATTTTTATTTTATTTATTTGAGTTAATAGTTTAATTTTATAGTTTTCTATTCTCTTTTGCCTTACAAACCCTCCCATATACTCTTTATTATGTCTTTGGAAATTCATTACCTCTTGTTTATTAATTGTTTGTTCATAGATATAAATATATGTATATACATTTACACGTGTATATTATATGTATATGTTTATATTACTATATTCCTAAATACATAAATATATTCTGCTGAATCTGTACTGTGTTAACGTAATGTATGTTTTATGGTACAACCATTTGGTATTGGATAATTAAGTAAGAAACCAAGTCAATTTTATAATACTTGTGAAATCATGCATATTGAAGGAAAACCTACAATGCCACTTTACTAAACCAGCATAAACTCTAACTGCACTGAAAATGCTTGTCCTTATACCCCTAGATAAATATAGTCCTTATCCCTATCACATATGTTTAAACTGCAGTTTTCAACATATGGAGACCGTTATAAAAGTCCAAAGTCCATTGGTTATTTTGCAAAGTAGTACAGCCTAGGAACAATGAATACATATACAATACAACCCCACTAAACTCAGGGTCATTACAGAATAGGAAGCAGAAAGTTCGAGTTAGACGAGCAGGGATTTTGTTGTAGATTGCTTCTTGAAGGCATGTTAAAAGTTATACCAGTAAGTCTCATTAATAGCATTGCCTAAGCATGGCATGATCAAGGGATAGCAACATTAGACCTGCTAACACATATGAGAAAATGTTCAGCAAACTTCTACCAAATATGAGGAACTTCAGGTGGTTAAGAAATGTTGAGACCAGTGACATGTTTCACTTGCTAAATCTGGCTATAGTGGTTTCAGACTATACATTAATATCATTTACTCCATATTATATAAGACAGTGGTTTTCAGTCTATACCCTTCCTTAGGAAATTACAATTCATAGGCAGCTTTGAACTTCACAGGGAGAGAGGAGGATGTTTGTGTCACCTGGATGCATCCACTATCTGTCAGCCTGCCAAACCCAAAGTTGAATGATCAATGACTTAGTCCTGCGAGCAGAAAGGGGAATCACCATATATAATTATTAGGTTCTTTGATATTTAGGGGCACATTTGCAATATAGATATAATTATTATGTGACTTGCTGAAGAAAAGTTAAAATTAGTAAGTACTATTTGATTAAAAGAATCTGTTTAGCATTGGGATTGTCTGTCAAAATATTGCCATTACAATTGATAAAAAAAATTGAGTTTATTATAATTTAATAAATTTTGACATTGTGAAAATGCAAAGATACATTCATACATGTCTGACATAGTGTACTTATGACACGGTAGGGAAAATGTCTAGTTACATACCTAAGTCCTGACTGACCCATTAACCACCAACCAACTCCAGACAAATGCTGTGTCTTTTTCTCATGCTATTTCCAAGATTTGGCACACTATGGATTTCAGAGAGTACAATTTAAATGAGCATTTTAATATTTAAATGAATATTTTTATTATATATTTGCAATTTATGATAGTATAAAAAGTTTATACTATCATGAGAATTATGTTGTGTCTGTGTTAGATGTGTTGGGGTAACATGGATTTTAGGGAAAAGTTAAGTTTCCTAAGATAATTGAAATAATCTGTAAGTGGCCCTTGGGTACCAGTCTGTGTATTCATTTGTTTTCTGTCTCTCTGTTTCTCACCACTCCTTCAAACTGAGGTACATATTATTTCAAAGAATCTGCTAGGAGAAAACTTAAAAGTGCTACCAAATCTAGTTAGATGAGATTATATATAAACAAAATTTTCAGTGCTTTTAGACTCCGTTGCTCTGCACACCCTCACAAACTTCACCCTACTCAAGAAATACTGCTCCCATCATCTGGTATCCATGGTTACAGAAAGTCCCATGTACTAGTCAATGTTCTATTGTTGTGAAAGATGCCATGACCACAGCAACTCTTATTTAAAAAAAGCATTTAATTGGGCCTTGCTTACAGTTTCTGAGGTTTAATCCAATATTTTCATGGCACGTAGCATGGACGCATGCAGGCAGATATGGAGCTGCAGAAAAGAGACAGGAAACAGGAAGAAAGTGACACAGGGTGTGGCTTCAGCTGTTGATGTGAAAGCCTAAATTCTGTGATCCCTCTCAAATACACCACTTCCCAATGACCAAACTTTCAAAAATAAAAGCCTATGGGGGCCAGTCATAGCCACCAGGACACAAACACAGTAAAAACTACTGCCTTTCTGGAGATCTGTGACCCAGAGGCCAGCCACCATGCTGCTCAGTGACATTTTATATACCTGAACCCTCCTCCTTTCTTCCCCCTTCCTTCCTTTCCTGATGGATGGTGGCTCAGTCATTGTTGACCTAGGCACAGTCCCTTGCTTTTTACAATAATGCACTTGTAATAAGTCTCTTCTCTCACTACAGTTAAAGAAAAGCTTCACTAGGTGATATGTGATTTGAATTTCAACAGATATTTCCAAGGGATCGAAAGAAATATCAGAGAAAAGGCACCAAAGGAATATATGAATAAATCTGAAATGACATTAGGCAAATGATGATTAGCATAGATATCCTGCAGCCAGTAATATATACAAGAGAGTTGTGGGAGAACAGAAGTACACTTTAGTTTGCAAAGTTTTCAATTCATCGATCTTAATTTTATAATTGTAAAATACAAAAAGAAAAGAAAATGCAGTGTAAGATTCTTTTTACAAATGTTGGTTGAGTTTTGAAATACTATGCATTTCAACAACATGTATGAATTTAACATATTTTCACACAAGTTGCTGTAACCTTTTCAGTGCTCAGCAGAAGAAAATCTGTATGCACATGTATTACATGACGGAAATATCCTCCATAGAATGTACAAAATTACCATCCCTAAGTATTAATTCTCATTCATTTTACACCCCAGGTGTTTCTGAATATTCTGTTTGATTATATGTTAATTTCTCTATAGATACAGGCATAACCTGCTTCCCTGTGTGACTTTAAACCTGAGAACACTTTGCAAAAAAAGCAGTTTTTCTGTAGAATTTTCTAGAGGAGTAAAGTCACCCATAATCAAGTTATAATCCTAATAGCTTAATGAATTTTTTGACTGATCAAAACACAGAGTGCTTGCATAGAGGGCATAATTTTAATGATTTCCCCTTTTTCTTATCTCCAGTTATAATGTTAACCGAAACAATCTCTTTGAGCCCAAGGAGGAACTTGTTCCTTGAGGTTATTGTTAACTGACAGAGAGAGGAATCAGCACATTTCGCAGTGGGCTTCCTTTTCATCATTATAATTTTGAATGTTCAAGAGTAAAAACGTCTTTTCCTAAACAAATATATTTCCCATATTCCTTTTTTTCTTTTTAAGAGATGTCAGAAAGAAAATGGATCCCGGATCACAAATTTCACTGTGCCAATTGTCATTAAAATCCCTGAGTTCTGAGTTTGACTGACCACTGCCACGTCTCAAAGGTTTAATTTCGAATAACTAGAAAGCAGGGAGGAAGTTTAAGGAGCAAGAGCACCTGTGGTCTTAGTTGAAAAAAAAAAAAAAAAAAAACGAAGGAGAACCAGGAACTGAACCAGGGATCAGTTACCCCTAGCTGTTTGATCTTGTCCTGTAGGTAGGTAACATGAGTAGTGGTTGTTCTTTCTTCAGTTTTTAAAGAGAGTTTAACTGGTTTCTTACAGACTGTGTGTGTTACTTCTATACTACATTCACTCTGGGACAGCGCTCAAGGGTTGGATCAAAAGAAACCGTGGTAGAACAGCTTTCTGCTTGACAGCAATGCCTAGAGGCTGTGAACAGCTTGAGCCAAAACCACTGAAGCACTTGAGCCATCTTTCTAACACTTGAAGCTATTGTAAAAGGAACTCAAGATAAGGGCATGATTCTGCAGTCTTTTTATTATGCTCATTTCCTGAATGCCAGTTATTTAGGTTGTTTTATGTTTGATTAGTTTGGAATTGCATGCCTTTTATACGTGTTGGTCAATTTATCTGCAGGAAACTGATGTTTCCCCAAGGTCATAGCAAATATATGCTGTTTTGTTTTTAAGTATGCATTGCTGGGAGCAAAATGTGAACATCAGTCAGAGATCACTTCATCAGAGTTTTTCCAGAAGTCTGTATCTCCAAGCTAGTTACACTAATAACAATATGTTATTTTTTTTATATAACCACAATAAAATGCTACTTAGTACAACATTATACAAGCCTCCTTGTTTTATAGACTCTTCTGTAATATCCCCATAGCACTGTAGGCTTCCAAGCCGAAGTTCTGGTCTATTGCAAATATTAATAGAAAGTAATTACACACAACTATGCCTTATAGACCATTACTTCCATTTTCCCAGGAGTCACTTAATCCAAGTAGAATGGTTCTTTCTTGATTATTTAATTATTGGACATAATTACTAGAAAGTTTGTAAGAGGACGTCTGGTAGCCATTTAAAGTGGTCATAAATTAGAGACTATATCTTTACTATTGAGCTGAACACAGTAGACAAAAAGATGCTATATCACATACAATTTCTAAAAGAAATATCACATGTGAAGAGGAAGCATAAATTGTTTCCTTTGTAGTACCTAGACTAACCAACAATATGGGATTTCAACTATCTCTTGAATAGCTATATAATACTGAATTCCATCAACTGCTTAAATTTATGTGTTATACAGTTCAGACTTTTTAACATGAAACACAGGTAGAGTTACGGATGGAGTTTTTTGTTCTTCCTTTTGATTTAAGAATAAAAGATAAACTAAGTTGTAGACCCTACAGGACATTTTCCGAAGTATCTTTGATAGTGGTGTTTTGTGTTTAAAGAATTCATAAGAACTAGGCAAGCCACTGATAACAGTGAGGGTATGCTAAGTACAGTCTGTACAGTTTTTTTCTGAGATGGAAAAATTCTCAGAAATGTAAATTCACCTCTATCTCCAGTAAGACTGTAGTCAAGTAAGAGAAGAGTGAGACATACGTGAACGTGGAAATTTATGAAACAGCACGATGCACATTGCTAAGTGCTTTAAAAATTTATAAACATTGTTATTTTAAAAATTTAGAAATAAACACTACACAACACTTTAATTTGATGTATAACATAAAATCTCAATAAACATCTATACATCTAGGATATTGATTCTGAAACTGGGGACCTTCACATTGCAGCTTAATCTTTCATTAAGTGCTAAACACTTTTAGGAACTAAAACCCCCATCTTAAATACATTGCCATATATTTTTCTTATTATTTAAGCAGAATATCAAGAACTTTCATGACCAGAGGTGGTGAACAGGCTGTCTCCAGCCAAGACTTCAGGATTGCACTGCTTTATCTGTTCACCTTTATGAAAGAATAAATCATCTGGAGAACATTGAAGAAATTAGACTAAAATAAAAAAAAATTATTGAGACAGGGTTTCTCTGTAGCTTTGGAACCTGTCCTGGTTAAAACAATTTTTATCAGGAAATAATTTGAGAAATCTTGACATTATCAGACCTTCTTCTTTAGGAAAGGCCCAGGGATGTTCTGCTTTCCAGATGTTGACACCTTTAACCTAAGGAGCCTAATTTTAATTCCCAAGAACAAAATTAAATTTGCTCCTCCAGTGTTGACCTACAGGAAGTGTCCTGTCACAGAGGCATTTCATCCTATGCTTTGGATATATGAGCTTCCTAAGCACACTGACCTATGACCTCATTGATATATTGCTTTGCTATTGTGACATTTATTGTTGCACTAATTTTAGTTCTAAGTCAGCGCTATGATTTTTGTCCTGTGGAAGTACACAATAATATTCTTTAAACTTGCCTTTTGTGTATTTTATTGTTAAAGTTCTAAGTGGCCTTTTATTTAAGCCAGGAGAGCAAATATTTAATTTGATAATATGACCTGTTTCTTCAAAGTCAGATAACTCGATGGACATGGTTATTTCACCATTCACTTACTCAGCCTATACTTTAATAGTTACAGAAAACTTTATTGAAATTGAACTGCTTGTAAAAGCCAAATCTGTTTGTTCTTCAGCCATTCTATGACCATCTTTTCCTAAATGTGATAATTTCCTTTTCCACACTTACCTTGCCTTGTTTCCCTTAAGAAGTGTTTCCATTTTCAGATAGAGGAGGAAACACTGAGAGAGATATGCCGCAGTTCATATAGTTCCTGTTTCACGTCCCAAAGATCCCACAAAGCTAACTTCATACACATTACATCAAGTAAGTGCTGAGACAGATTAACACACGGCAGTTGGGAAATCTTTACATTCAGATTAAACCACTCCGGTTCAGTAAATAGATGTATAAGTTCTTTCTCCCCTAAAATCATATTCTGACCTATTTTTGAAATTTTATTCACTCATACAGTTTTACTTTGCTATAGTTATCTATATTAATATCCTTATCAAACTCTTCACAGCTGATCTTCCAACACAGCTTCATTCCAACCTCATGCCTTGTTTCCACATATGGGCAATATTAACTAACTGAATATAGTGGGTTAAAAATGAATAAGTAAACTGTATATTTAAAAAAAGGCTCAGTTGTTCTTGCTAAGGGAATGGTGTTGTTTAAAGGAATATTCCAAATATTCTAATATTCTTCAGTTATTCAACAAATGTAATGGATCAAAATTGTAGTAAGTATCTTAGATGCTTATTGTAGGATTTTAACTCTATTTACTTGGAGCTTATAACTCAAAACATATATACTAACAACTAAATAAGAACTTTAAAAAGAATTATGTTCAATAATATCATACATATTAAGGGAGAATGCTAGAAGCATATGTAACTGGATCTTGCTGTGGATGAGAAAAGATTAGTGAAACTGAAGAATATCTGTATGATATTTTATTAAGATGTAAAATGCAAATGGTGATCGATTCAACATGCACTTGATAATGAAGACATCTTTGAAATCTTACATGCTAGTTTTGATGATTTCCTGAGTATGATGAGATGAAGGAAAAGGATCCATGGTGCCTTCTAAGTTTTAAGTTTGCAAAGGTAGTGTGCAGAAATCAACGGAAGGACAGGCGTTCACAAAAGAAAAGATGTTAAACCAGTTCCCATGTGAGATAGTAGTGGAATACCAGGTAAATTTCAAGTGCTACCAGAGCACTTGAAATGTGTATTTAGAATTCATCCCAAGAGCTTGTTTTTAAAAAGGAAGAGTGAAGCACCATCAGAGGAGAGGTTATCCACGACTTCATCCATGTGCATGTTTACAGAGGGAAAAGAAATAATGAATGAGTATTGTGGTTTGAATATAAATCATCATCCCTCATAGGTTCACAGGTTGTGATATGTGATCTCTAGGCGCTGTCACTGTCCCAGAAGGTTGTAGAACATTTGAAATGGGCTACTGGGGTAGGTTTTGAGACTTTATAGCCAAGCTTACCCTCTCATTTACCTCTTGCTTCCTGATGGCATGTACTATGACCAAATAGTCCCCTGTTTCTGACTAATTGTCTTCCCTGCCTGTTGCCCTGACTTTTCTGCTATATATCTCTGGTACTATGTCCAAATAAATTCTTTATGCTTTAATTTGAATTGGTCACAATATTTATCACACAGCAGGAAAGCAAAAACAGAGACAGAAATTAGATCTTGAAGTTGCACAAGATCTAAGTGAAGCACATGGAGAAATAGTCCACAGTAGTGAAGAAGGGCAAAATAAATAATCAACAAAGCCAAAAGCTGAATGACAGTGTTTTGGAAATCATGTAATAAACTTAAAACTAGGAGGCTAATTTGTTATTTTCAAAAATATGTTTTCTGTGAAGAGTTGATCAACAAGCTAGATGTTCCTATTTGAAGGAATTAGCATGAATCAATAGAGTTGAGGAAAAAAAATGCTGCTTCAAAAGAAATTTGTCCTAAAGACAAAACAAAACAGTGAGAAATCAGAAAAAAATGCTGGATTACAGAAAATTCTATTAAAGACATTGGTTATAATTGGTGAGTAGTGAACAGTCATTCTGACTGAGTGGAACTGACACTCATATTCTAGGTTTACTGTACAAGGTCCCGCATACTGTGAGGCTCTGAACCCCAAATCTTACAGCTCTAGAAACTTAAAATCTAATTAGAATACTGGTAAGTCTGTTTCATACTAAGAAGTGTGAGAAAAAAAATCTGTTTTATATTGGTATCTTGTCCCAGGATGATTTGCAGACAATCCTTGGCATCTCTGGCATGAGTAAGCTTCATACCAGTTTGAGTTACATCTTAACAAGGCATTCTCCATGTGTGTATTAAGACATTCTCCAGATATGTTTTATGACATTCTCACTGTGTGTTTTGGTGGCAAAGTTCACCATATTTGTAAGGACAAATATCATAACAGATTACCATCTCATTCTAGATCGCTAGTGTTTTACTTAGGGTAACATTGTCCTAACTAATTATATCTGTAATGGAGGTAGCTACAAACATCGAGGTACTTGGGTTTAAATTACAGCTGATAATCTGGTTTATGCCCTCATATGTTATGTGATGGAACAGGACAAGTGTACAGCACTATGTATAACAACCTGGCTTCAGACACATGGTCCTTCTGCTTTTTCATATTTAGTGCTGGGCTTATAGTCTGACACTGTCATGCCTAGAACATATCATGCTATTCAACCAATTCTGGTGCAATTTCTCTAAATTATTTTAACTATAGCCATATGTAATCTACTCCTCTGCTGTACAGAAATAGTATGAATTATCTGAACTAAACAAGCTCATGCCCACAATGTCAGTTATTCAGAATGATTTTTTTTACCACTTTTATTCCTTCTCTACATTAGGACACTGCTGGAGACTTGAGAGAGTTATTGGACCAATTTGTCTTCCAGTACAGTGCATAAATACCCTTTCAGGCCCAAGAACGGCATCTAATAGTCTATCAGTGGCACTTTATTTCCTAACTTGTATTGTTTGTAATTTATTTAAACAAGAGGTAGGTGTTTTGTGGTTTTGTTAATGTCACAACAAACCTTTAACCTCTTCCTCAAGTTCTACCAACTGTAATTCCTTAGTTTGAATTTTCTCAGCCACATTCTCATTCTAGGTTCTTATAAAAATAAAATTTGTTCCATGAGAGAAATAGGTTCTGGCATTTTCTTGCACAGAAGGTGACTGTAGGTAGTGATAATGCATTACATATTTTGAAAATGCTAGATGGAAAAGTTTGATTGTATTTATCCTATAAAATGATAAATGGGTATGTTTAGACTTACATGAACATTACCATATATATACTGAATCATGATATGGTACCACATAAGTATGCACAAATTATGTGTCAGTTAAAAATAGTAAAAGAATAGCAACAGTATTCACAGATTACTTATGGAAAGACCGTTACTTATGACAGACTTTTTGAATTTCTGCATTAAGGATAATTCATTATCTGTGGGGTACGTACTCTTTGAAAAGGTGATCACAATGCCTCATTTATTCTCTTATCCATATATCTTTTCAAAAGCTATTTGTTGATTCGCTATATTGTAGAGACTGTCATTCTTTTGGATGTCTATTTATGAGAAACTTTCTAACTTATATATCTAGGAGGAAAGTCAACCATTTGCTTGCTCTCTCCCTTGAGAGGAGAGGCATGCATACAATGTCTGTGAGTGGTTTCTTGGATGTGTTTTTTGAGCTTTGCGACATGCAGAAATGGACTTTAAACTAACAGTAAAGAATTGTAGTAGTGTACAGAATGTCATCAGTGACAGGGGCGGCAATGTCAGTGATACCAGATTCAGGTTGTGAGTGTAGCAAGAAAACATAACATTCTGGAATTAGTATCTTGGTGTGATTTGGGATCATGTTCTCACTCCTCTGTTTTTCATTTAAGATGCAGATTTCCTATGAATTTTATGGACTATCTTACACATATTCAAAACATACAATTCTTCTTTGACTAGTGCTTGCTTTCATTGCTTTTAAATTAAATGATCAAGATAATATGCATTATAGAAATTATATGTGGTCAAGGCCTGTTTAAGCACTGAACAATGACAATAGCAAAAGCCATGAGAGATTTCAAAGAGCTCATCATGCCTAAATATCCCTTCAAGAATATTTCAGTGTGTAGCATTCATAGCAAGTGAAACAGTTTGTAAATTGAGTGTGCCATCTGGGGAGAGTAACCATTTCTACTGCACTGATAAAGAGATACAAGCTTTCCTTAAGAGATAAGTGCTTTTTGAAGGGCAAGAAAATAATCTCTACATTTTATCAGAAGAGATACAGAATCTATATACTTCCATTAAAAATAAGTCCTGAAGTCCATCTAACATAAACTGTTAATAGATCCATGGATCGTTAGAAAACACTTTCACAGGGTGATATTTAGAAATGTAGGCCTGTCTCTGTCGTTTAGTAGCAGATTCTTCAGTGTATCAGAATTGTGTAAATGTCCTAGACTGGCATGGCAGTGCCTCCCTGGGACAATGTGTGAATGCGAAACATAGCAGTTTTAGCCACCTCCCACACCTGCATGTGTCATCGCTTGCTTTTCCATGCCTGAGATTCTGATCACTATGCTGTATACTTACTGAAAACATGCTGAAATGAAATTCATCTCGAACATTCTTCATCTCACAGAAAGGTAATAAATTACATCTAGGTTCTTTTGAATAGCCAGAACATCTATATGAACTGTCAGGGGATACAGAGAGATTCAATTATATCAACAGGTGTGAATGAATGTGGTCTCTTAATCTTTGAAATGCCTACATTACCTTCAGGCTGCGAAAGAACAAGTACACATTTTGATCCATAAGCTGTTTGTCTAGCAATTACGGTAATTTTTTTCTGCAAACATTACACACAGGCTTTTTGAGGAACTAGTGAGTCCATTAATGGTAATATTTGGTTTCATTTGCAAGAAGAAACTTGTTGAGCACAGAAGCTATCCTCAGGCAGTAACTGCACACCTGGGTAGCTCTTGTCTCCCAGAGAACACTCAAGGCTTTTCTCTACACCATTAGTTTCAGACTACCTGCTCCCATTGTGTGAACACTGCAGGAATAACCCAGAAGCTAAGTTTTTAAAGTAATAAAACTACCATTGTTTGAGCAGGAGCTTATTACTCTGTCAGATTCTCCACTTTTTATATTTGCACTCACTCCTTGGACGACTCTTAGCTGGACAAGAAACTTATTTTTAAAATCAATTGGCTAACTCAAATTTAGTTGAACTAAACTTCCATCTATTTATTATTTCTTCCATTTCTTTTCATTTTTACTATTCTGACTATTGCCCTTATCATTCAAAATTTAGAGTGTGAGCAAGAATTAACATGAATTTTTAAAAGATTAAATGATTTCTGTCATCCTCGTATCTTACATGCAGAGTGTGTGGAATCTACCTTCCAGAACAGCATCATTCCATGTAGAGCAATGTGTGGGCAAGGAACATTTAACATCTCCAGATGGAACTCAAAAATATGTTCTCTTTACGTCCAATTGACTGATAAGAGATAATGAGTTACAATGAAACAAAAAGTCATTTTTAACTATGTAGATAAGGCTCCTCTAAAAATGATAGATTTATAGTCAAGTATTTGCATTAACCCTTAAATATCTAGCTCCAATGAGCTAGGACTGCCAAAATAGTTACATTTACCTAAAACATGTCTTCTAATTTATTCAGTTGAATTTATAGAATACTAATTTTGTGCCTTCATATGAGCACATAGTTTATCAATAAAAATACTGTCTTCATATCTCTAGGATCTTAATGGAAATAGAAGTGAAAGCAATATACTGATAAGTTAAATAAAAAGAAAAGAAAAGAAAAGAAAAGAAAAAAAGAAAAAAAAATCATGATGTTTTCTGGGCATATAGATTCTGATGGCCTGGGAAGTGTCACGGATGTTCTTAAAGTGTACATGAAGATTTGAAAGTCTTGATTTTTGTAATTTTGTAGAATTGTCCAGGTGGGTCAAGAAAGTAGCAAACCATTTTCACAGGTCACCTTGAGCCACTTATTTTTATTTGAGCATTTCATATAATGTATGTTTTCATTTTGGATTTTCGAGACAGGTTTTCTCTGTAGCTTTGGGGTCTGTCATGGAACTATTTCTTTTAGACAAAGCTGCCCTTGAACTCACAGAGATCTGTATCCTTCTACCTCCCAAGTACTGGGATTAAAAACATGTGCCACCACCACCTGTTTTGGCCATACAATGTATTTTGATTTGTACTTTGCCTATGGTTTATTACTACTTTTGAGCCCTTACATGCTGTAAAAATCAAAGTAAACTGTAGATTTCTTTTACAAAGTTATTGATCTTACCTAACATTCACCACCTTCGTAACCAATCACCTCCTCAGTGATTTCCCCAAGTACTATCTATCTCAGGAGTGACTATGTTTCAACACATGAATATAGGTGGTAGATACATTTTCAAAACAGCAACAACCTCGACTTTAAGGATATTCATATAGCCTCATGCTTTAGTAATCAGAACAATATGAGTAAGTAAGTGCAGATAAGCTTTCCTTCCATTCATATCTTTTTTAAAAAATAAGAAAGCAAAGTATCTCTTTTCATTTTACATAACAATCCTAGTTCCCACTCCTGTCCTCCCATTCCCTCTTCAGAGTGGGTAAGGCACTTTGCTTTGTGGAAGGTCCAAGGCCCTCCCTACTATATCTAGACTGAGCAAGGTATCCATCCAAAGAGAATGGGTTCCCCCAAAAAAACACTACAAGCAGTAGGGATAAATCCTGGTGCCACTCCCAGTAACCCCTCAGTCTGCCCCAGCCACACATCTACCACGCATATTCAGAGGGTCTAGTTTGGTCCTAATCTGGTTCCTTCCTTGACCAGCTGGAGTTGATGAGTTTCCATTAGCTCAGGTAAACTGTTTCAGTGGGTGTCCCCATCATGGTCTTGGCCCCTTTGCTCATATTCTCACTCGCCCCACTCTTCATCTGGACTTTGGGAGCTCAACCCAGTGCTCCACTGTGGGTCTCTGCTTCTGTTTCCATCAGTTGGTGAATAAAAGTTGTATGGTGACATTTAAGATAGTCATCAATCTGTCCATAGGGCAAGGCCAGTTCTGGTACCCTCTCCTCTATTGCTTAGAATCTTATCTGGGGTTATCCTTGTGAATTCCAGGGAATTCTCTAGTGCCAGTTTTTTTTTTTTTTTTTTTTTTTTGCTAGCCCCATAATGACTCCCTCAATCAAGATATCTCTTCCCTTGCTGTTCTTCCATCATCTCAACTATTCTGTTACTTCAAGTTCTCCTCCTCCTTCCCCTTCCCCCCTTTTCCCTGCTTCTGCCCTCTCTTCTCTTCCCACTCCCATGTTCCCAATTTTGGCAGGGAATTTTTTTTCTATTTCCCTTTTCCAGGACCTATATATATTTTTCTTAGGGTTCACCTTGTTACTTAGCTTTTCTGGGGTCATGGACTATAGGCTTGTTATCCTTTGCATTACAGCTAGTATCTACTTATGAATGAGTATATACCATGTTCATCTGTCTGGGTCTGAGTTACCTCACTCAGGATGGTTTTTATAGTTCCATGCATTCGCATGTAAATTCCAAAATGTCATTTTTTTGCCACTGAGTAGTACTCCATTGTGTAAGTGTGCCATTTTCTTTATTCATTCTTTGTTTGATGGGCATCTAGCTTGCTTCCATGTTCTGGCTATTACAAATAATGCTGCTATGAACATAGTTGAACAAATGTCCTTGTAGTATGATTGAGCATTGTTTGGGTATATGCCAAAGAGTGATAATGCTAGATCCTATGATAGGTTGATTCCCAATTTCCTGACAAACCACCACACTGATTTCCAGAGTGGTTTTAGAAGTTGCATTCATATCTTGCATAAAGAATCAGGCTTTCTCCACTGCAAACTTTCAAATAACCTAACATTTTTCTTATAACATAGCTTTGTTAATTTTATATATCAGATTGATGACTAAATCATGTTATATTTACGTAGCTAGAAACATAGTGATTTTGTTTTTGTTTACTGTTTCTACTCGAAGGATTCTAGAAGATTCTGTCATTTGGATTGATAGACTGAGTAAAGAGCATCCATTGGGAATCTAAGAGGAATGGAAAGAAGGCAGGCTCTCGCCTATCATTGAGAAATGTACATTATATTTCTCTCTGAAGTTGGGACACAATTTTCTCTGCAGATTATTGAAAGCTTTGGTTCTTGGTTCTTTAGAATTCGGGACTTACACCAGCCATCCTGTGTATAAGTCATCTTTGTAAATTGTGACATAATAGTTGAGGTTGACAACTTAAAAAATAAGTGAAAAAGTTTGTTTTGACTCTAGGCTTCCGTACATGATCATGGTCCTATTACTTTGGGTCTATGATAGAACAATAGTTCATCATGGTGGCATGCCCAGCAAAGGAAGTTATTTCCTCTCTTGGGAAGCCAGGGAGCTAAGAAAGATTACAGAAGAGGCTTGGCTTCAGTATCTTCCTCTAGTTCAAACACATAATGACCTAATTTCTTTTTCTAGCCTCCTATGTCTTCTGTAAATATCTCTCCAATAGTGACATGGGCTTGACATCATATTGCTACCAGAGAGTATGCTTTATATCAAAAGCATATGACTTCACCTTCTCTGGTTTTCAGCCCCAAACAGAATGGCATCAGTACCTTTCCTGGTTGCTCAGTTTTCTGATGGTACATTAGGGGACTTGTTGCCTTCTTGGAGAATGTTGACCACTACCGACAACAACCAACAATCCCATATTTTCCCTTAGTGGTTTCTCATTCATACACGTTTTCCCAAATTATAAGAAGCAGAAGACAATCTGCTTCTCATAATAAAAACTACTTATCTTTTATTGTATTAAAATACTGGCAGGTCTAAGTAAAAGAATTTACAGAGAATATGTCTAGGCTGTTTAAAAACTACATTTTTTTTGTGAAGGATGAGTTTTCCTAAAGAAAGTTAGAAATACAGATGTTAAACTAGTCTCCCTTTCCAGTGACATTGAACAGAATATAATAAAACACAGAAGAATCTGTGTTGATATAAGCAGTTAATATCTCAGTATTCTGTGTTTGACTCAAATGCAGAGAAATAGCATGGGTGAAATTGTGACTTTGGGTATAAAGCAAAACGAGAGGATCTTCAGTAAACTTTCAATTCAGTAGCTCAATGACAATAGTGACAGTTTTTGCAATTAGTTTAGGCCCTTTGTTTCTTGAGGCAAATGTGAAATCTACACTTATGTATTCATTTTCCAATGTGATTGGTGCACATAATGGGAATTGTAGTTGAGATAATTGGTGCATTGGCTGACAGATTCAGCAAAGAGGCCAAGCCCTGAGCCATCCAGTTATTGCTTAAACTGCCTGGTATAACTGTGCTGGCTGACATCACTGAGAAGACTGTGCATCCCCAAGGCTTATAGAAGACACAAATTGAGAACTCTGGTATCTAGGGATATCAGCCTGACACTTCTTATAAGCATCACATACTTACATATTACAAAAAAATAAAAGCACATGCTGTACTTGAGGATATTTTATAAATATCAAGAATGGTGTCATGCTCAGAAAGATATTGTGAAAAAATATTTAGTAAACTGAATGATATATATTTTGCCTACTTTTTAAAGTTTAATTTAGTATACCTTAATGTCTTAATTTCAGAGAATTTTGCCATCGTTTTTACATTGATTCCAAAAGTCTTCTTACTCACTCAGTGAAAATAAAATTTGAACTCATTGTTTAAAGAAGTCATCTGTTCATATTGAAGATTATTAAATTAATGATTTATTAGTATGACTTAATTTCAAACAAGCTACACAATGATTATGCATATTTTCTACATATTTCAGAAGATATATTCAAAATAATATTCATTCAAGTTTTGTGCCATATATTTTATGTGTAATTGCCTATTTTTAGTACTTTCGTAAATCAAGGATTCATAGTGTGTCCACATGAAAATTACTTCTTAAGAAGCAAGTATCCTATGATAATTACTTGTAAAACTGGAAAGTATATGAAAGAATAATTAGTCAATGGCCATTGGCTTTATCATACATTTTCAAACCAATTGACAACAAAGAGAAGACAAACAAACAGGACAGAATAAGATATAATAAGACAAAGCAAAAATCCCTTGTAACAAGACTGGACAAGGCAACCAATAGGAAGATCAGTTTCAAGAACACTCAAAAGTGGCATAAACATTCATTCCCGTTATCTAGAGTCCAATAAAGACATCATGTTAACAGCCATAACAAAAACACTGAGAACCCAGGGCAAACCCATGTAGGCCCTACTCTTACTGGTTCAGTCTCTATGAGCCCATGTGAACTTTGCTTAGCTGACTCAATGGACCATGTTTTCCTTGTGTCCTCCATCCCCTCTAATTTCTTTCTTTTTTTTTTTTTTCTTTGGTTTTTCGAGACAGGGTTTCTCTGTGGCTTTGGAGCCTGTCCTGGAACTAGCTCTGTAGACCAGGCTGGTCTCGAACTCACAGAGATCTGCCTGCCTCTGCCTCCCGAGTGCTGGGATTAAAGGCAAGCGCCACCATCGCCCGGCCTCTTTCTTTTTTTTTTTAAT
>NW_026068057.1:3898768-3954277 GCF_014885135.2 Alexandromys fortis
TGCAGTAGGATCAAAAACCCATTGCCATTGTTCTTGAGTTCTCAGTAGAATATTAACCTTCATCAGGCGATGAAAGGAGACAGAGACAGAGACCCACATTGGAGCACCGGACTGAAATCTCAAGGTCCAAATCAGGAGCAGAAGGAGAGAGAGCATGAGCAAGGAACTCAGGAAGGCGAGGGGTGCTCCCACACACTGAGACAATGGGGATGTTCTATCCGGAACTCACCAAGGCCAGCTGGCCTGGGTCTGAAAAAGCAGGGGATAAAACCGGACTCATTGAACATAGCGGACAATGAGGACTACTGAGAACTCAAGAACATTCCTTCTAATTTCTACAACCTTTTCTCACCTTCTTCTGTGGGGTTCCCTGATATCTAAGGGGATGGGCCCTGTGGAGACCTCCCATTTAAATTATTTATTTGCAAGTGTCTGAATACGGTTGGTTATATGGTTATTTGCATCTACTCCCATTTGCTTCTAGAGGAAGTCTCTCTGATGACAACTGGACAAGGCACCACCAATGGGTATGGCGGAATATTAAGAATGATTTGATTGATTTTCTTTTCTTTCTTTTTTATTCTCTCTGTGTCTCTCTCTCTTCCTTTCCTTGTTCCTTCCTTTTGTTCTTTCTTTATTTTTTTTTCCAGTTGTGTTTAGTTTCTGGGCTACCCAGTCTTAGATTTTTGGCCAAACTCGTGGTATAGGGCATGGCTTCCTCTCGTGGCATGGGCCTCAAATTAAACCGAACATTGGTTGACCACTCCCTCAAGTTCTCTGCCACCATTTTCCCAGCACATTTTGCAGGCAGGACAGACAGTGGAGGGTATCATGGCTGGGTTGATGTCCAGGTTTCTCTCTGTGTATCCTCTAGAGTATTTTATTATACTAAAAAGAGGCTAACTTTAGGACAGAAATCTGCTAGTGGTGATTTTTATCTTGTCTGGTTACATTCCTATGTTGAATATTGACCCACAGAAATACTTTCTCTTTTGGGCATACATTCTATGAAAAGGAAATTTTGTACTTTTGTTTACAAAATTCTACTTTGTATAGACCTTGTACAAATTCCAATGTCATTGCTTTACTTTACTAAATGGTGGGTATTATATTTGCCCTACACTACTTCCCTTGCTTATATACCATATATATATATATATATATATATATCATATATCAGCTATAACCATACTTCTTTAGCAATTATCTTTAAGTAAAATTTCTCTTAGTTTTGACTATATAATCTCAATTGTACTGGCTTAGACAAGAGTTGGGTTTGGGATGGACATTTGATTCCATTACAATTTCTATTTCAATTCCTTAAATTGATGAACAAGGCCCCTGTGCAGACCTTTCTGGGTCACTGAAATCAATAGTCATATAAAAATGAAGTGGGAAACATGCTTTTTCCATTATATGTAATGAAAAGTAGATCAAATGTAGAAACATTGGGCAAAATACATTCTGTATAGGATGGAGAATAAAAATGTTGTTTAAGTAAATAAATATCCTTCCAAACTCCCTACATATTTACCTGAGCTATTAAAAAAAAAGTTCCAGTTAAATGCATTGGGCAACAAGAATAAAAGACAAGAAAAAAGGATGGGGATATGTTTGGAGGAAGAAAGGGTTCCGTGTGAGTTTGATAAGTGAGGATAATTGGATATACAATAAAATACATTTTACAATCATGCATGTGTATGCATGTGTTTTCATGTACTTGTGTGTATTCTTGTGTGTGTGTATGTGTGTGTGTGTGATTGTAACTAAAAGCAAAGGTATAATTGGTGACTAGAGTAAAATCTTTCTTTTGTTCTTTCTTGAAATATCTAAATAATTTGAAGAAATTAGATAATCTATTTTAGTGAAATTCTGTGTCTCATGATAATATCTGCAAATTCCACTTAAAATATTGATACCTGCAAGTTTATTTCTAAAATAAACTACCGTACAATGTTTCCCATTTATGATGTCCAGGTAACAGCAAGTGAGATTTTTATGAAATTTCCCCTTTTCTTTTTTTCATGATCAGGACTTATTATCTTTAACAGAAATGAGCAATGATTCTATAATTTTAATGATATCATTATGATAACTTCTTACACTGATTTTAAGACACTAATTTATTTCTATTTAAACTACAAACATTTGCCTAATAAATAGTTTTATAGTTAGTGCTCTGAAAAAGGTTAGTGTTAGCCTCAATTAGTTTTCTCTTTACAGAACTCAGAGGATATCAGTTTTTTTTTCTTTTCTTTGAGGTATTTACCAGTGTGAGAATAATTGATCATATTACTTCCAGGCCAAATGTAGTCAATAATTACACATATTTTAAAGCCTCCAAATGTCAGGTTTAAAGAGAAAAAGAAAAGATAAAGATAATGAATTATTATCATATTTTACTATGAAACCTCAGCAAAACTTATTTTTATATTTCAAAATTTTGTACTTTATTTATTGAATAGTTTATATATTGCCTTTGAAAACCTAAAACTTACTAATTTCCTCTAATCCACAAGCATGAGAACACACTGCACAGATGGATTTTAGATTCTTGTCAGCCAGAAGAGCTTCATTAAGGATCAAATACAAAGGAAGTTGCACATTTCACACGAATCTATTTTTTCATGTTTATTTCTTGGCAAACAGTATAAACCATCTAAAATGTCAGCTTGGGAGAAAATGTTCCTTAGTTAGCATTTGTTTGTCCTAGGCATTCTGTCATGTTTCATAATACAAAAGATGTTAAGTCAGAATTATAGAAAATATACGTATGGGAAATATGTTTTTGCCACTCTTAAATTTCTCGAACCTAGCAGGGTGCCTGGCTTTCTGTGGATGTTTATTGAAGGTGAAAGAAATTAGCTAAAGTGAAAACAGAAGCCAACTAATAGAGTTCTCGTGATCCAAGTTAATTGTAGTGTGCATGGTTTTGAACACTGTAGTGTGATGCACTTAAGATTCTAACGTGGAAATAACTTCCTTTATTAACAATGTGCACGGAAACTAACGCTCATTTAGATAATTTCTGTATTCAGCTTGTTCATCTAGTTGCCTAAGTATCATTAGCCATGGAGAGACATACATATTATTAAGATTTTCTCAAGGAGATACATCACCTTAAAGCTTACAACTCTAGCTAGCTTACTTGGCATATGTTTCTGGCATCCTTAAACATACTGATAACTAGCGTGGTTGCTTGAATTTGGGAACAGAGCTCTAAAAATAGCTGGCTTTTTTTGCTGTTTCTATAGTAACAATGAAAATGGCTTCTGACTCTAACACTAATCCTACTGTGTTTAATGTTCTCTCCTGATTTCTTATACACTATGCTACCATTTGTTGGTAGGGAAAACTGCCATTTTTCTGTCCATTTTATATTTGAAGTCTCGTAGTAATGGGACCATTTGTGTAGTAATGTAGATTTTATATGGCGTACATAAATAAACGTATTAGGTATTTTTAGTGAATGTGAGTTTTGTCTTTCAAAAACGTCTAAAAGCAAGGCAGATGTTTACATGGTATGACTAGAACTGCACTGTAAGTCTCCCCACATACATCTGCTTCAGCACCTGACCTTTTACCAGTGGGAAGTGGTTTTTTTTTAATGAGTTCATCATCACTTTCTAGTTGGGAAACCATAATGAGTTTATTAATTTGGTGCATGGTTCTTTGTAACATGCACATCATTCCAAAAAACATTTTCCATCATGGGAAGAACTTGTCCCAACTACATTTTTTACTTATCTTGTTGCTTAAAGAATTATCAACATTGCATATGGAGCAGATAATTGATAAATGTTAGCTGAAAAAAATGAAATAATTCTGTGAGTGCTAACTTGGTTTCAGTGTCCTTTGTACCTGCTGAGGCTATTTAATTTTAATATTTCCCTGAAAACCCAGTGTAATAGCATAGCAGTGATGGTCGTGTCTGGAAGCACCATATTTCCTCACGTGTGTCCATGTCCAAATTCCTGGACCTGTAACAATATTAAATTATGAGATTATGTGGCAAGTAAGGATTTACATATAAGGACTAGGTTAGTATTCAGATGAGTATAATGGGAGGGTATCTGTGTATCTTTGTTTATACCTCTGGGACATTGTCATCACATGGTAAAAATGCCAGAGGGAGACAAGAGATTCTTTCTGGGAAGATGAGGACACAGAAACAGGGTAGGACTTTGTTGGGTGGCAGAGGTTTTAACATGGAAGAAGTGAGACATATGGGCCATCACTTTGTAATATTCTAATCCACTTAATTCATGTTAATCTGTTTCAAAGATCTGTTAATGGAGGTCAATAAATAAGAACTTATTTATATGAAACCCCAAGAACTTTAGAGCCATAGGCCAAATCCAGAGTATTACATCACCAAAGCTTGAGTATAAGAATCTATGTGGAACCTAAATGCCCCTCGAACGAAGAATGGATAAGGAAAATGTGATAAATTACACAATGGAGTACTACATAGCAGAAAAAAAAATAATGGCATCTTGAAATTTGCAGACAAATGGATAGAACTAGAAAACATCATATTGAGTGAGGTAACTCAGAACCATATGCTCACTCATAAATGACTTTTAAACATGAAACAAAGAAAACCAGCCTACAATTCACAATCCCAAAGAGCCTCTACAAAAATAAGGACCCTAAGAGAGATTTAGATGGATCTAATCTCCATGGGAAGTAGAAAAAGACAAGATCTTCTAGTACTTTGAGAGCATGGGGAGCATGGGAGAGGGTTGAAGGAGAGGAGAGATGCAGGGAGGGGAGCAGAGAAAAAATGTAGAGCTCAATAAAATCAATAAAAAAGAAGCTATGTGGAAGCCTGAGAAGACTTTGAAGCAGAAGAAAACAAGAAAGTGATGGGACAGAAGAAAAAAAAACAGGCAGCACTGAATTCATTATTGACAAAGAAAAATTATGTCACATATGAAATAAATCAATATCTTAATATTGATAATTCTATAGTTAATATCTTTAATCAAAGTCTTAAATATTGAATGAATTTTAATATTTCAACGAACTTGAAATATTCAAATACATTAACATTTCATATGATTTTAACATATAAGGATATTTGTTGACTTTTTAAGATAACTGAAATTTACCTAAAAGCAACATTTTATAAACTTTGTGTTATATTTTTGTTAATTTACAAACTTTAACTTATCATTATCTAAATTTATTTCATCGAATTAGTTTATTAAAGCCTGTTAGACAAATATCACTATCTCTTTATAAACAGAAATCAATGTACTTTTCATCTTAATTTTGTCTTCGCTAAATAAGCAACTACTGAGAGAATTTGGTCTTACTTTTTTATATTCAAGAATCGAATACCTATAAATAATCATATTCTGTTCTACAATAATAACCGTTAAATAAATTAGATATTTATTATTTATTCCCATGGAGATTAAAGTAAATTATGTAGAGCCAGTGGTTTCATTTAATAATAAAGTACCTTTACCCATATACAAGATCCCAGGTTCAATCTCCAACATTTTAAAAATTGTATTGAAAACTATCAATGTAGTTAACCCATGGTCCATAAAGAAAATACTTCCCCAGGACACAGCCAGTCCTGACATTTTTCTGTATTTGCTTCTACCTTATTGTACCATATGCTTCTATGCTTTACAATCCCACAGGGTGAGGACAAAATTGTTCTTGAGGAAAAATGCTTCCCCAAAAGTCTATTTTTACATTCAACTTTGGTATTTTGAATAGAAATGGCCCCATAAGCTCATATGTTTGAATGTTTGGCCCATAGGAAGTGGCATCATTAGGAGGTGTGGTCTGGTTGGAGTAGGTGCAACAGTAGGAGGAAGTGTGGCACTGCAGGGGCAGGCTTTGGGATCTTATATGCTCAAGCAATGCCCAGCGTGACACACAATTTCCTGCTCCCTATGGATCAAGATGTAGAACTTACAGCTCCTGTTCTAGCACCATGCCTGCCTGCATGTCACCGTGCTTCATACCATGCTGATAATAGACTGATAATCTCTGAACTGTAAGCAAGCCACAGTTAAATGTTTTCCTTTATAAGAGTTGCCAGAGTCATGATGTCCTTCACAGTAATAAAAGCCTAGTTAAGCCATCTGTGTAGAACATTTACATAAACTATTATTCAAGGATACCCACAAAGTCAGCAAAATTGTAGTCTTACTATGTAGTGCACTAATAGATATGTGAATATGAGTGTCTTACTGTTACTGAGGAGATTATTAGGGACTGTTTGCATGGTAGACATTTACACAAATAGATTACTTTTGATTTTTATTTACTTTGAAACTATTTTATTACTTATTGCATATGTGTAGGGGGGCACATCCACAGATGTCTGGTAGTTAAAAGGTGTGTTTTGAACTGCCTGATGTAGATGCTAGTATTGAACTAGGGTGCTCTGGAATCAGAAAGTGCTCTTAGTCACTTAGCCAACTCTCCAGACTTACCAAATTGATTTACTTTAACAGGGAAAAAAATACTGAAAATAACGTATTGAATGTTAGAATAACACACACACACAAACACAGTATAAAATGTATTCTAATTGTTACTGCAAAGTCCTAGGACCTAGAGAACTCTGAAATAAAGAAATGTTCCTGGTGCCATTGTTGGCTTCTCATCAGCCTTCATTGTTGGCCATGTTCAGAGAGTCCGGTTTCATCCCATGCTTATTCAGTCCCAGTCCAGCTGGCCTTGGTGAGCTCACAATAGATCAGAACCACTGTCACAGTGGGTGGGTGCACCCCTCGTGGTCCTGACTTCCTTGCTCATGTTCTCCCTCCTTCTGCTCCTCATTTGGACCTTAGGAGCTCAGTCCGGTGCTTCAGTTTGGGTCTCTGTCTCTATCTCCATCCATCGCCAGATGAAAGTTCTAAGGTGATATGCAAGATATTGATCAGTATGGCTATAGGATAGGGTCATTTCAGGTTCCCTCTCCTCAGTTGCCCAAGGTACTAGCTGGGGACATTTCCCTGGACACCTGCGAGCCCCTCTAGAGGCAAGTGTCTTGCCAATCCTAAGATGGCTCCCTTAATTAGGATATATATATATTTCTTTGCTCCCGTATCCAACCTTCCTTTATCCTAACCATCCCATTCCCCCAAGCTCCCCCCCTTCCTCCACTTCTCACGTTTCTCACCCCATTTCCCCTTAGCCTCATCCTAATATATGAACTGGCTTTGTGGGAGCCTAGCTTGTTTGGATGCTCACCTTCCTGGTCCTGAATAGAAGTGGGAGGACCTTGGACTTCCTGCAGGGCAGGGAATCTGGATTGCTCTTTAGTCTCGAGAGGGAGGGGGAATGGAGTCAGGGGAGGGGGAGAAGAGTGGGGAGAGGGAGAGGGAAATGGGAAACGGGGAGGAGGCAGAAATTTTTTTCAACAACTTAAAAAAAAATAAACAACAACAACAAAAGAAACACACACACATGCACAAAAGAAATGTACCTGGTCATTACAGATGCTAGCCATTAAAGAACAGACTACAGATTGGTAAATTTCCCATCGTCTCAGAATTAAGGCTGTGTACCAATTGGTAAAATGTCTTCAGAATTATATAGCAGAGAATTGTATAATGGGAATTTGAACAAGAGAAGAAAGCCTTCTACTGATCCAAGAGTGATTACACCTGAGAGGAACAGTTTACTTGTAGGCTAGCAATACATAGACAATCTATGGAGAGAAACCTCTTGATCTGTTAGAGCTGTAAACATGATGTGGTCTGTGTAGGGTTATAGCTAAGGTTATAACACATACTGAAGATCATAGAAAAGTTTCTTTTATTTTCTGTGTCCACGGATTGTTACTAATTAACCTACCCACCACTTCTCATGCCTTCAATTCTTTGGTCCTGTACAATTAAATTTAAGACATACTATCATTTCTCTTATCATTACCCAATATAGGTAACACTAAGTTATTTGAGGGATTAGCAGTGGTGATTTTTATTAAAAAACTTGTCTGTGAAGATATTATAAGTAATAGTAGACAATACATGAATATTTGTTATTTTAGTAGGAATATATAATTTGACAGAATTGTTTTTAGGATGATGAAAACAAAACGTAAATTGGAAGGTACATGGAACAAGAGGGATAGACTCCATATTGCTTCCTACAAGTCAAGGAGCTGTTAAAGAAGTAAGTGCAGACATCTGAGTAGATCCTGATCAAATTTCAGCTAGATTATTCTGGAAGGATCAAAGAACCTGGGTATGATGGAGAAACATTTTGGAAGAAGGAAGGTGATAACGAAAGCACCTGGGATGTCATAGGACATGTGCTTTACATGCGAAGAAAGGCACGTGACGAAAGTCTTTTCACGTGAAAAAATAATATGAAATGTTACAAAACAAAACAACAACAACAAAACAAAAGAAATTAGGCAGGTGGCAGTATTTTATTCTTCATCGGGAAGTAGGCAGAGGAATGGGAAAGGGCTATCAAAGTTTACAGCTGGTCACCAGGGACCAACCTCCTCCAGTGGAGTCACACTTCTTAATGTTTTCCCTTAGCTTTTCTGAACACCAACTCCAGATGGAGACCAATTGTTCACCCACACTCATATTTAAACTACAATGATTAGTGGAGTGGGAGAACACTGAGTTTATCTGAGTCATAGCAGAGACATATTATAGCTATCCAGAAGTGCTATGATGGCATCTGGAAAGTCTGGTTTTATAGATAAAGGACAAGAAGGGAGTTCTAACAAATTGGTTTTAACAATTACACTGAGCAAGAAGACTAGTGCAGCTTGACAGCTCATTGCTTATATATACTATAAAGGCTTGTGATAAGTAGTAAATAGCTTCTGTTACGATTACATTTGTATCCATGGTGTCAGAAACCAATGAGTCTATGTCAGAATGACCTGGGTGACAGTGGTCTCATTCCTCCTATTTTCTCAGGAATAACAATACTGTGACTTTATTTTTGTGATGCTTTAAATTATTTCATAGAGTGCTGATTTTATAGCAAGCTCAACATTCGTGATTCTCCAAGACTGACCTTATGTATAGTTCCCTTAGCTTATTCTGATATAACTAAAGTAAAATTGTAACTGTAGATACAAAATTTCTCAAATTCGGGGAGTCATCTCGGTTACTAGTGAAAGTGTGAAGGGTGCTATAACTGTAAGTATTTGTTGACAGTTTGTCAAAAGTACAAATGTGATTGCTAACCTACAGATTTGAGGTTAACATCTGAAGGTATATGATTCAATCCCCTTATTTTGTGAACTATGAACCAATTTATAGCTACCTAAGTAATAGTGGCATTTCAAAGAGCAAAGGGCATAGGGGCTATTTGAATGCTTTTAGTACATAATACAGAGGAAAACTATACTAGTTGACTAGTAAATTGTAAACAATAGAAACCCCAGGTGGTTACTCTGTTAAACACTTGAGTTAATGGATATGAGGTTTTCTTATCACCTTTGGGTATTTAGATGTTTATCATTATGGATGTGTGTTGAACTTTTTAAAGTTTTCCATGTTTTGAACCATTTTCTACATCCCAGACCTATGTAAGAGATCATTAAAGAGACATTATAACTGAACACTTTCTGCTAAATCTATTTTGAAATTGTGGTCTCTAAGCATGCCTCAACAAGCTTCCAGAAAATTCCATTGCTGCTAAGAAATCCTGGCAACATAAACTGAGAAAAATGCAGGCTAGCCATGAATAAAATTCTGAGAAGATGTAGTTTAACATAGTAGAGAAACAGAAAAGACAAGTGTCTGAGAGTAACTGTAAAAAGCAAAGAAAATATAATATAACAAGAAAGTCGGTTTATAAACAGAAAACAAATTGAGAATATTTTTGTAAGGAGAAAAGATTATTGGGATACTTTTTTAATTAGTCAAATTTCCTTGCTTTAGAAGTTACCTAGTTCATTTGGGGATGAGAAATTTTGTAAATAAAATTCAAACATTTGAATAAAAGTGATAACTAGTACCTGGGATTTTGTATATCCATTTATATAAAGTTATACATTTTATAGGGATAATAAATTAAATGGAGACGTGGTTTATTTGGGGTATGGATGAAGGGTACAGTCTCTCATGCTGGAGAAGACATGGAATTAGAAGTCTCTGAGGGATGTGGCAGTGAGAGCTTGTGCACATCAGGGCCATTACAGAAATGGAAAAGGAGAAATGCTGACCCATGATTTGTTCTCTTTTTGATTTCTATTTTTATTCAGTTCAAAGACCCAGGCATAGATTGGTTCAATCCACATTCAGGATGGACATTCGCTCTTCAGTCAAACCCATCCTAAGATGTCCTCCCAGACTCACCCAAAGTTGTGTCTCCCAGGTGATTCCATATCCAGTCAAGTTCAGAAGGATTACTCCTTAAATTGTGTAGCCAGAGTAAATGTGTGACTGGCTTTATTCTTTCTCACTCTAGAACACAGCTTATAAGTATACAAAACATTAAAGTATATTTACTATTTATTGTGAATAGAAGGTAATAATTTTTTTCTATTTGTGTTTTATGTCATAATAAGGATTTTTCTAATGCTATTACCTTCAAAATATCTGAATATTATTTTTACTGCCATTAAATTAAAGCTTATAAAATGTATATTTTGATGTTGTCTTACATGGTGTACATCATGAGTCATTTCTCTCTTTGTACAATGGGAGTTCTAAAGATCTTTGAGACAGGGTCATGTGTAGTTAACACTGATCTTAAAATCATTGTGCACCCACCCACGGAGACAGTGGAGCTATCTATTGGGAGCTCACCAAGGCCAGCTGGACTGGGACTGAAAAAGCATGGGATAAAACCGGACTCTCTGAATATGGCAGACAATGAGGGCTGCTGAGAAGCCAAGGACAATGGCACTGGGTTTTGATCCTACTGCACGTACTGGCTTTGTGGGAGCCTAGGCAGTTTGGATGTTCACCTTCCAAGACCAGGATGGAGGTGGGGAGGACTTTGGACTTTCCACGGGGCAGGGAACCCTGATGCTCTTCAGACTGGAGGGAAGGGGAGAGGAGTGGGGGGGGAGAGGAGTGGGAGGAGGGGGAGGGAAATGGGAGGGTGGGAGGAGGCAGAAATTTTTTTTCAATAACATATAAATAAAAAAAGATAGAAGAAAAAATGTTTTGATCTAAAAGTTGGGAGAAAACATATTTGACATATTTGTTTTTGTCAGAGGTGAACATTGGAGAATGGGAAAATTTGCTTGTTAAATGGAAAAACATGTTTGTTTTTTAATGTATAAGTAAAGAAGGCTGGAGCTAAAAAAAAATCATTGTGTAGCTGAGTCTTGCCTTAAACTCCTGAACTACCTGACTCTGCCTCCATAGTGATGGAATTTTAGTTTTGTGAAATATTGCCTAGTACAATTTTATGTTATTATTCAATTTATTTTTAATCATTTTAATAGTTAAAGATTATTGTGAAGAGTTTGAAATTAAAACACCACACAACGAAATTAGCCAGACTAAAGAACAGTACAGGTATAATCAATTATCTACTACACAACAAGAAGACTTACTATTAATTATCCTTTTCTCAATGGTTCCCCCAAAGATTCCAGCAAAGAAAAAGAGCAGTATGTGAACTTCACTGCTAGTAGAATTTATTTATAGATTATGTTGCTCAGTATCCAGTTAATGTTTTAAATTTATTCTCCTAAATAAGTTTTTTTTGTTTTCTTTTTATGAATATGGATAGTTTTCCTGAATGTATGTTTGTGCACCATATACAAGCCTGATGGCATTGGAGGCCAAGTGAAGGCAGCAAATTCACTGGAAAAAAAAGTTACAGATGTTTGTAAGCTACCTTTTAGGTGCTGCAGATTAAATCCAATTCTTCTGGAGGAGCAGACAGTTCTTCTAACTTTTCAGGCACTTCTAGAGATCCCTTGAATAATTTAAATACAAATAAAGAAATTGAATTAACAGAGATTGTATCTTCTTTTCCCACCCTTTGAATATCAAAAGTAAAATTCCCAGGACACTCATACAGTGATTCAAGCTCTGAGACATAACTAGAAAGTCAGTGTTTGTGGAACTCATGTGAAAAGGGAGAGTACTTCCTGTAGTCTTCCTGCCCTGTTAGAGCTACGCAGATGCTGTCTCATGTTTCTGCAGAAAAAAAAAAAAAAGTTTTTACATAGAAATCCACTTCCAACACAAACACCATACATTTACTTTCCTTGATAATCTATTCTAATTCTTACTAATTTGATTTTTACATTATTTGTGATACTTAAAATTTTCTAAGAATAAAATATAGATCCTACTCAACTGAAATCTAAAATTTTCTATCAGAAGAAATCTTTTAATGATCAAAGTGTACTGATCAGCAGAGTAATATTGACAACAAAGATCCTCCATTTCTGATATAAATAAGTGGGCAGATCAATGGCTGAACCTGTGCAGCTTTAGCAGTGAGACCATCTCCCCTTACCCCCTCTCATTTCTCTATCCTAACCTCCATTTCTTCTTCCCTTCTTTTCTTTGTCCCTTCCTTTCTTTTTATGGTGTGTGTGTGTGTGTGTGTGTGTGTGTGTGTGTGTGTGCATTGATGTGTATGAATGATCACACTCGGATGCCTCCGTGAACTTTAGGAAGAGAGAGGACAAGTACTGCTATTGATTCTTGCTTCGCCCCTTGTTTAAGACAGGGTCTTTTCCTTTTTGCCACTTGGATTAGGCTAAGTGTACTGAAATTTCAAGGGATTTTGCTGCCTTCACATCCCATCTTACCTAAGGGAATCTAAAATTGCTGCCATGCTCTGTAAATATGAGTTCTGGGAATTGAAAACTCAAGATCCCAGGTATTTGTGGCAAGCCCCTTACCCACTGAATCATCCTCTCCAACTCCAGCTCCAGTTTATTCTTCTGAATTATTTTTCTCCTTAGGATTTCAGAGGCATTTTATTCAATTATTTTGGTGTGTAAGTGTGTGTGTGTGTGTGTGTGTGTGTGTGTGTGTGTGTGTGTGTGATTAATACAGGATGACATGGATCCACAGTTAAGAGAACTGACTGCTCTTCTAGTGATTTAAGGTTCAACTGGCTCCCCATAAATGCTTATAATTCCAGTTCCAGTTCACCTGACAACATCTTTTGACCTCTACAGGTACAGGGCATGCATGGAATACACAGACATACAAGCAGGCAAAATCCACACAGATAACAATATAAAATGAAATCCATACTTTTTAAACACAGAGTCTTGAAGATGAGATTGACTTGAAACTTAAGTTCTCCTCCCTCTGCTTCCTGAGTACCAAGTTTACAAGCGTAAACGACCATGCCTGGTTTCTCCTGAAGTGCTAACAGCATATGGGGACTGCTTTTCCTTGCCAATGGAGATAATGCCCTACCAATCTTCCTCTAAATCTATAAAGTCTGTGTTGGTGCTGATGAAGTCATCTGTATAATTCTCTTATTAAGTTGGGCATTGAGGATGCAATTTAGTCTTTGACAGCATGACACAGTCTTGTACATAACACATTGACGCAAATACATTTTGGATTACAGGGAACAGGGTCTACAGGAGAAGTCTGTAATCTGGAATTAGTCCTCTTAATTACTCCCAGGGATCTCTAGTTTATAATATATTGGGTCAGAAAAATGGAACATGGTGTATTGTTGGAGGATTCATAGCCTGCCTGGATAATATTTTCCAGGATAATTTTGTTCCTGTGCTTTACCTGAATCTCTTGTTCACCTCCTGTTCCTGTCTTGGGTAAAAATAATCTTCCTCAAACACTGCTTTCTGATAGGGCCTAGTTACCTGAAAAAGTCTGTCTTACTTTTATTCTCCTCTAATGATGTAGGTAGATTTTTTCACCTACCAAATCTGAATTCAGATCCAAACACGTTTATGTAGGCTCAATCCAACTATGGTAATTTGTTCATCAATTTTTAAAAATAAATTTGTGTAACTATATACTAGTACAATGGAACATGTCCTTGTTGGCTCCAGGAGCTTCAAGTACAGATAATGCATTTATTGATAAGGTATGACATATGAGCTAAAAACTATGATGCCATGTGGCCCCTTAGGCATCCACTCCAGAATAGTTGTTTCTTTAAAGAGCACAGAAACTGCACCTTGGAAACCTTCAGGATGGGTGCAACTCATTTTATAATATTTCTTTTCACAACAGACTTAAAACCACAGACCACTTGTGTTTTACATGGAAGAAAATGAAACAGAGAAAATTTGAAGGGTTTTCTATAAAGATACTTTGATTTAATGCAGAATCATAATATTGAAAAAATTGTATTTTTTTAACCAATTGACTTAAAAGGTTCAATTTTTATGTAAGTTTCTACTTCACTAGAGAAAATGTATTATTCTGGACAGATTTCTTAGCTAAAGGTGTCTGTTTCTTAACAGAAAATCGCACAAAATAAGCTTTACTTTCACACATATAAAACATTTACTAGAATAGTTTATTATCTGTGGACTTGCTAAAAATAGAAAATAGAATATGCTTTAGAAATTACACATAAACATAATGATCTTTGTCTTTGTTAGGGCTACTATTACTATAATGAAACACTATGGCCAAACCAACTTGGGGAGGAAAGGGTTTATTCAGCTTATACTTCCTCATCAAATTTCAAATCAAAGGAAGTCAGTACAGGACTTCAAGTAGGGCTTGAATCTGGAAGCATGATCTGATGCAGAGGATATGGAGCAGTGCTGCTTACTGGCTTGCTCCCCATAACTTGCTCAGCCTGTTTACTTATAAAACCCAGGACTATACATCTAGTTCAATTCTCACCAAATACTAATTAAGAAAATGTCTTACAGGCCTCCCTACAACCCAATTTGTGGAGACATTTTCTTAATTGAACTTTCCTCCTCTCTGATGCATGTCAAGTTGATATAAAACTGTGTAGCATAAGCATTCAGGTGTGGCACAATATGGTATGGTTCTTTATTAGAGATACAGTCAAATTTAGGTTCTTCTATTGGAATTAGGCAACTTATCCAGCAAAATGCTTTCTTAGCGAATAAGATATTTTAGGGTTTTCCATGTTCATAGGGAAATATCAGAGATCAGATCTTAATGTCATGACTGTATCATGAGGGACTCAACTGGTGTTAGTAGTATTTAAAGTTTTTAATTTTGATTGACTGTGATCTGGAAGTGTAAGTCAAATAAACCCTTTCTTCCCCAAACTGCTATTGGTACATGTTCTATCACTGCAAACTGGGAAATGGAGGTATGGTAATCAACATATCAATATTTGCTAAGGAAGGACTTGGTTATGAAGCAGTAGTTAAGTCCTTTATACATGTTTTGTTAAAATTACTTGATGTGAGTTCATGAAAAGGTCTTGTTGAATTTTTTTTTTTGATAAAGTTCCCATATGTACTATTTTTCAAGGATCCTGCCTCCAGTAAAAAGCTACTACCTAGTATGCTATCCTCTATGGCCACATCTAAAGTAGGTGATGGGTACTGTGTCCTCTTTGGGGAAACATAGCTATGGCAGCAGCTTCATGTCAAAAACCTCATCTAATATCTGTAGGTTATTTTAGTTGAGGGTTTTAAGACTCAGCAAACAGTCATAGACTATTTTTAGACTGTACTTGCAGTTTGTTTGGCAATATAATTTCCTCAAAACTTAGGAAGTATTTTATCTGTTTGCTTCCAGATAGTTTTGTGTGCCAGTAAATACAAATTTACACCTAAAATTATTCCCCAAGCTTGAGGTCTTCTCTGTTTCTCTACTTTCTTTCTGATTTATTACATCTACCTTGAAGATGTACAGAATAAATATCTCAAAATAATATTTTTAATGAGAGTTTTTTTTCCTTGCTGAACTGAGTCAGTTTAAAGGCTATTGTAGACTATTGGTATGAGGTTTTTCCTCCTGTTTCATCCCTGCCCTCCCTTCTTCCTCACTTTTCTAAACTCATTAGTTATGCTGTTGAAAGTTATATTGCCTAGGTATATAGTGCTTTACTTGATAAACTTTTTCTATCTTCACTTTCATCTCTTCCTAAAAGTCAGCCACTTCTGTCATGAACACTTCTCTTTTGATGATGAGTTTAAAGACTAACACAAATCGATGTTCCACTGGGTTTTCAGGGCATTACTAAAATTCTAGCTTCTGTATTGTGCCTTACTTTATGTTTCTGTTGGTGAAATTTCACCAGATTCTTTCCTATATAATATAGGACATCAGCATTTTATTTGTTACTTTTCTGCTTTTTTTTTCCATTTCATTTCATTCTGTCCTGTTGCTCAACCACTACATCAATACCACATCAACAATCCTGTTTTTTTTTCATAATTTTTGTAGGTGGGAATTTCTGGGTTAGAAAATTCAGGCCTTACTATAATGTATGACTACAAATTTTCAGTAGTTAAAATCAACAGAATTTCATTTCTTGTTTTTGCTTAATGTGTTTGTGATTCCCTGGGTGGCTTGTATGAGTATAGGCCTTCCATTTCAGTGATGTAGGGACATAGGTGCATTCATATACTATTTCGTGTTTTAATGCTATAGGAACACTTGTTTACAATTTGACATTAAAAAGGACAAAAATGCTGTGTAGTACTCCAATGTGTAAATGTACCACATTTTTCTTATCCATTCTTCTGTCAAGGGGCATTTAGGTTATTTCCAGGTTCTGGCTATGACAAACAAAACTGCTATGAACATAGTTGAGCACATGTCTTTGTGACATGATTGAACATCCTTTGGATATATACCCCAAAGTGGAATTACTGGGTCTTGAGGAAGGTTGTTTCCTAATTTTCTGAGAAATTGCAACACTGACATCCAAAGAGGCTCTACCAGCCTGCATTCCCATGAGCAATGCAGAAGTGTTCCTCTTTCCCCACAACCTCTCCAACATAAGTTGTCATCAGTGTTTTTGATCTTGGCCTTTCTTGCAGGTGAATCTCAGAGTTGTTTTGATTTGCATTTCTCTGATGACTAAGGATGTTGAACATTTCTTTAAGTGTCTTTCAGCCATTTTAGATTCCTCTGTTGAGAGTTCTCTGTTTAGGTCTGTACTCCATTTTTTATTGAATTATTTGTTCTTTTGATGACCAATTTACACAATGAAGTACTACACAGCAGAAAAATTGACATCTTGAATTTTGCAGGAAAATGGACGGAGCTAGAAAACATTATTTTGAGTGAGGTAACCCAGACATAGAAAGACAACTAACACATGTACTCACTCATAAGTGTTTTTTTAAACATAAAGCTAAGAAAACCAGCCTACAAATCACAACCCCAAAGAACTTAGGCAACAATGAGGACACTAAGAGAGACTTACATAGATCTAATCTCCAAGGGAAATAGTAAAAGAAAAGATCTCCTGAGTAAATTGAAAGCATGGGGACCTTGGGGGAGGACTGAAGGGGGGGAGCAGGGAGGAAAGCAGAAAAAAATTAATAATAATCAATAAAAACCATAAATAATATAAAAATAAAAAGGAAGAAAAATGAAAAAAAAAAAAAAAACAAGCCCTACTGTTACATGAAAAGATCCAGGTTGAACCTAATATAAAATCTTCATGGTATAAATTGTAACAGAAAAGCAATCACATAAAACACAAAAAGTAGAGATTTCGAAGTTCCAAACGTATCTAAAGCAATTGCAGAAAATGTGTGTGATGATCTGAATGTCATCTATTTAGCTGCTCAGTCAAACAGGGAGTGGAACTGTCTAGCAAGAGTTAGGAGGTATGGCTTTGTTGGAGTCAGTATGACCTTGTTGGAGGAGCAGTGTTACTGGTTGTGGACTTTTGGGTTTCAAAAGCCCATGCCAGGAACACTGTTTCTCTTTCTGCCTGCTGCCCGTGGGTTGATATATAAAGCTTTTAGCCACTCACCTGGCATCATCTTTGTTTGCCTTTCACCATGAAAATCAAAAATTAGCCCTCTAAAACTGTAAGCAAAGCCCCAATTAATTATTGGGGCTTGGTCATGATGTCTCTTTACAGTAATGGAACAGTGGCTAAGACAATGTTACACATTTCATGAAAAGAAAAGCATTAACAGGGACAAGTAGATTGGAAAGGAGGAATTTGAGTGTTCTGCTTGGAGAAGTATAGAATCTTTAAAATACAGTGAAGTAAAATGCTTACTTACACCCACAGAAACCTCTGTTTTAGTCGCCGATTTCAAGTATCAACAAGGCAAGTGTGGTGGAGAACATTTATAAAACTAGTGACGAGGAGAAGGAGAAAAGAGAGCCCCTGAACTTTCTGGTTAGAAGGTTTAGTTTACTTGATAAGTTTTTAGTCTGTGAGACCCTGTCTCAAAATTGTTGTCATACTGTCTTTTGGGAACATTAACTCCCCAATAATGATGTGGAGAAGTATTGTTAATTATGAAATCTTTGGCTTTAGCTTAGTTGTATTCCAAACTAGCTCAAAACTTAAATTAACCTGTTTCTATTAATTTACATTCATCCACATGATTCTTACATCTCTTCCATTCTGTATGTCCAACTCCTTATGTGTATTTCTGGAGATTCTAACTCCCAAGTTCCTCTCTGTTCCTGGAAGTCCCACCAAAACTATTTTGCCTCAAAATTGGCCATTCAGCTTTTTATTAAACCACTCAGAGTGGTACATCATCACACAATGTACAAATATCCTGCAATAAAAAATTGAAAATGGTGTACAGTGCTATAAGAGTGAAAACCAACATTTTCCTACGCTCTCCACTTGAAAATTCATACAACACAAATTCTTGCACAACTCTACACATATATGCACCCATGCCTTCATTCACGTATGAACATGCATATGCATGAACATACACACAGGTGTACACACACACACAAACACACACTTGCTAAAATGAGGGTCATCTAGCAGTGAATTTAGAACAGTATAAGAAAGAAATGTTCATTTAAAAGGCTGGGGAAATGGTTGTGTTAAGGAGTGAAGTATGCTACTATGCTCCTGAATGTTCCAGTAGATAGAAGAAACCTTGAGAAATGGAAAAAATGATTCAGAATAATATATGCTTAGAAAGGCAAAAAGAGTTTCCTTTCTGCTATCACCATGCCATACAGACTGAGGAAGATACCCAGAAACTTTGGGGCCACATGGCACATAGTCTTGACAGCATTGCCAAGCACTGCATGTACCCTGGAGGCCCTGGGAATGCTGTAGGCATGCATCGCCAACTTCAACCAATATCACTCAAGTGACTTTGGGAAACTTGGTATGAGGCATTCCCACTTAAAGAGGAACCAGAGCCCCTGCCCACCTGTCAGCCTGGATAATGTGGACACTAGTCAGTGAGCAGACACAGGTTAGTCCTGCCCAAACCAAGACTGCAGCTGTTCACATCATTGATGGTGTGCAGTAAGGCTACTCCAAAGTTCTTGGGAAGGGAAAGTTCCCTAAACAGCCTGTCACAGTGAAGATAAGTTCTTCAGCAGAAGAGCTGAAGTAAAGATTAAGGGGATGTGTGAGGTGCCTGTGTTCTGGGGACTTTAAGCCATCCAAGGAGGTTCATTAAATGTTATCATTTTCAAAAAGAGAAAGAAAGGGAGAAACATGGTTAAAAAATTATACAATCCCAGAGGGATCTATTTAGTATATTCCTATTTTTATTAAGTATATTCACTTAATTACATGCATATGTAGAACACAATCTGTTGATGATCACCCCACTCTGTCTTACCTCATCTCCCCACTGACAACTGTCTCTCCTCTCTTACATTCATAATGTTTTCTTCTGTTCTGTGATCCTCTGAGTTTAACAAGGACTCATGTAACTATTGCTTTTGAAACAATCCCTTAGATCCTTGTATGTTCAGCAGTGGATTTACAAGTGGAGACAGTGACAGGCCTTTCTCCAGAATTTATGCATAACCAATAGTTCACGGGGAGAGGTATGTCCCATGAACCCCTATTTTTTTTCATGACTGACTGTTGGGCTTGGTGGTCAGTCTTGTGCAGACCCTATGTGGGCAAATTCAACTCCCGTGATGTTAGGGTTACCGTCATTGTGTCATGAAAAAAAGATGGCATTTCACAGCCTCTCTCTATACATATTTATTTATTTTGGGTTTTCAAGACAGGGTTTGTCTGTCGCACCTGCCTCGACCAGCAAGGAAGATGCAACACCGGAGCTCTTCTTGCAAGCAGTTTATTCAGGACCTTGTTTCTCTCTCTCTCTCTCTCTCTCTCTCTCTCTCTCTCTCTCTCTCTCTCTCTCTCTCTCTCTCTCTCTCTCTCTTCTCTCTCTTCTCTCTCTTCTCTCTTCTCTCTCCCTCTCTCCCTCCGGGCAAACCTCTCCCAGCCCTTAAGTAGGCATGGGCTACCAACCCCGGATTGCCACGTGGGCACTGCCCACGCATATGCAAGCAGCTGACAATCATTACATGATAATAGCATGAATCAGGCCTTAGCCAATATTAGGAGTTGATTATCACAGAGAGCACTCGGTTTTGGGATCGCCAAGGGCGGTAGCCAGCACCATCAGGTGCGGCTCCACGCAGCTCTCTACATTTCTCTGTAGATTTGGAGTCTCTCCTGGTTCTAGTTCTTGCAGACCAAGCTGGCCTCAAACTCACAGAGATCTTCCTGCCTCTGCCTCCTGAGTATTGGGATTTAAGATGTGTGCTACCACTGCCTGGCATCTCCCTATCTTTTGTCTTGTACATCCTTTCTACTTTCTCTTATGCAATATTTCCTGAGTTTAATATTTCCTGAATAAAATAATCTATTTTGAACTAAGATCTCAACCATCCTTTTTATCTCAGAAGCTTGAGTTGTCATGAGTCTTTGCATTCACGGCTATTTACTGAAGAGAAGTTCTTGTGCTTAACATGGAGAGTATAATTTGTTTATTGGCACCAATAGGCATTTAGAAGGCAGTTTGAGTTTGTGGGTTTGGGACAGAAGGTATAGAATTCTGATGCTTTCCTCATTGAATACTACATACAATCCACGCCTTAGAATGAGAAATGAATAATTCAGATAAACAACAATATCAAAATCAAAGGAAGAGAAAGAGGTAATTAGACACCCTTTTCAGGAAAGTTGACAGTGTTCTTATGATATGACCTGGTGTATATGTGCTTGAGCTGAGGCTTGGAGGTCATTCCAGCTTCAGTATAGGCCCTTCTGGCTTTCGTGTGGTCAGCTCTTCATTGGATGCTGATCACTGTGTATGAAGAGAACACTTATTATACTGTTACTATTAAGAAGGCTTAAGCAGAAGTATTTATTTATTTATTTATTTATTTATTTATTTATTTATTTTGCCTTGAATAGCTTTGGGATACAGGAGGCTGCAATTCCTCTTCAAATGCACATGCCCAGGAGAAGCAAATCTGAACAACAGATAACAGTCTTTCATTACACCAGTCTTTGGAGATGAAACTGAAAGTGTACACTGAGCACAGCTGACTCCCACATGCTTTAGAAAGTGGTACTTCTCCAACTAACTTTGCAGAAAGAATGGTTTTTAACTTGTAAGCCTTGATTTCATTTTGGACATTTTCATAAAGTATAACTCAAGATAACTACTTAAAAATTGAATAAAACCTTATACAAGATGAAAGCCTGAATAGTTTTTCCAGTAGATCAATGGAAATATAAAATACACTCATATAAATGTAATCAAAACAACATACAATGGGAGAAAACTACTAATTTAGGTGCATTATTCATTAAATTTTTTATAAATGATTAACGAAGAGAATAACTTGTATGGTTAGTTCTATATTGCAAAGCAATAAATGTTTTTTGTACACACTCATATCTGCATCTTTGATTAGGATTTTTAGGCTTCTGTGTTTCAGTGTAATGTGAGTCAGTAGAGTCCAGTAAGCATCCATTGCTGGTGGGAATGCAAACTTGTACAACCACTCTGGAAAGCAGTGTGGAGGTTTCTCAGGAAATTCGGGATCAACCTACCCATGGACCCAGCAATAACACTCTTGGGAATATACCCAAGAGAGGCCTTATCATACAACAAAAGTATATGCTCTACTATGTTCATAGCAGCATTGTTTGTAATAGCCAGAACCTGGAAACAACCTAGATGGCCTTCAGTTGAAGAATGGATGAAGAAAGTATGGAATATATACATATTAGAGTACTACTCAGCAGTAAAAAACAAGGACTTCTTAAAGTTTTCAGGCAAATGGATGGAAATAGAAAACACTATCCTGAGTGAGGTAAGCCAGACCCAAAAAGAGGAACATGGGATGTACTCACTCATATTTGGTTTCTAGCCATAAATAAAGGACATTGAGCCTATAATTCGGGTTCTTAGAGAAACTAAATAAAAAGGAGAACCCAAACAAAAACCTATAGGCATCCTCCTGAATATTAACCTTCATCAGGCGATGAAAGGAGACAGAGACAGAGACCCACATTGGAGCACCGGACTGAAATCTCAAGGTCCAAATCAGGAGCACAAGCAGAGAGAGCACGAGCAAGGAACTCAGGACCGCGAGGGGTGCACCCACACACTGAGACAATGGGGATGTCCTATCGGGAACTCACCAAGGCCAGCTGGCCTGCGTCTGAAAAAGCCTGGGTTAAAACCGTTCTCGCTGAACAGCTGAACATAGCGGACAATGAGGACTACTGAGACCCCAAGAACAATGGCAATGGGTTTTTGATCCTACTGCACCTATTGGTTTTGTGGGAGCCTAGGCAGTTTGGATGCTCACCTTACTAGACCTGGATGGAGGTGGGTGGTCCTTGGACTTCCCACAGGGCAGGGAACCCTGATTGCTCTTTGGGCTGATGAGGGAGGGGGACTTGACTGGGGGAGGGGGAGGGAAAGGGGAGGCGGCGGTGGGGAAGAGACAGAAATCTTTAATTAATTAATAAAGAAATAAAGCAATTTAAAAAAAGAACTAAAAAAAGATTAAAAAAATCCATGAGAAGTTTGTTAAGAGAATATTAACAGGTCTAAAAAGGGACAAATAGCAAAACCCATGTGATGCAAAAGTAGAGTGGGGAAGTGGGGAAGTACTTGAGGTGAAAAGGTTGACACAGGAGTAAGAGCAGGAGCATGAAGACCAGCCAAGGGTCACATCTATCTACGCATTATTAAAAAGTCACAAAGCTTCGGGAAACTTTAAGTAAAAATACAATTTTAAGAAAACAAATAAAAATATAATTTAAAACGATGTAACCTCCGTATGTATGAATGACATTGCTCCTAAAAGTCACGGGCTTTTAAACCAAAGCCCCAGTGTCACACACAGTAATCCTCCTGCTTGAATATTGTGAGTCAGGAAACCTCTGAGGTCTCAGAAAGCAGCACAGGCCGTTGCTATTTGTCTCAGTTACTCAATAGAACTAGATGGTTATATCCTATTCCTGAATATATCATGTGTCTTTGACACAGAACATAAAGAAATCAAGGTAGAATGCTACCATGTATCTTCTTACTTGCACGTGTAAGAAGGAGCAGCATGCTTTAATTTACAAAGTATAACAGGCAATTCTTTAGTGAAGGAAATGCAATGGCATGCATGTAAAGCCTTCGACAATCACCCCACCTTATTTACCTCTAAGGTCTATGAATAAGTCATCTTTGATTCTTTTCTTACATAGCTGCACAGACTTCACCTAGGACAGTGGTTTCTAAAATCAGTTTCAAGGAGCTCCAAAACTCCACAAAGCAACTATAGGGCTTGACTACTATGTGGAATGGACATCACAACTAAAATCTGTGCCTACCTCTGCACAGATATCAAGGCATGTGTTTAGGCTCCAGATATCAGAAAAGCAAGAAAAACAACAACAACAACAAAAACAGCAACTGAATCACTATTAATAAAAACCAAGGTCATAAATTGGGGTTCAACCTGAAGATACGAAAAGCAAAACAGCCAGTCACTGGCTCTTACCTCGACTTCAGTCTGAAAATGGCGAGCCTGCCTCCTGGAATTTCAGAGGAGACTGTGTATCTAAGAGCTGTTTCCTCACATTTTATAATCATCTCTAGGACTTGGATTAAAGGCATGCACTCCCCAATTTCGATGGCAAATAATATGGCTACTGGGATTAAAGTTTTAATGTCATATGGCTACTGAGAGTAAAGGTGTGTGTTACCATAATCTGGTTTGTAAGGCTGACCAGTGGGACTGTTTTAGTCTCAGATCTTTAAGCAGCCTTTATTTATTAAAATGCAATTGAAATGCCACTAGAATCAACAAACAAAAACCTCAAACTTTCCTGTTAATAATGGAGGCTTTCTCAAATGTTCTGAAAGGCCCCAAACAGACATGTGTACATAGTTATGTGCACACAGCTTCGCTCTAGTTGAATGGTTGAATACAGGCTAATTCTTTGAGGAGTTGCTGCCTTCCAGGGAACTTAAACATATTTAAAGTCAGTTTCTACTTTGTTCTTCCTTTCTTTCCCCTTTGGTGTGGGATGTCCTTCTGTTTATGTGTTGCTTTTATTGATTAATGAATAAATCTGTTTTGGCCATTGGCTTAGCAGAATAAGGCAAGGCTGGGATTGCAAACGGACAGAAGAGGAGAGAGTAAGTGGAGTCAAGGAGAAGCCATTCAGCCCCACTGGAGAGTGACACTGGATGGAACTTTACTTGGTAACCCTCATAGGATCAAATTCTATTAGTTTGCTCAGGGATTAAGGATATTTAGAAATGACAGCCATCAATGTAGGCATTACCAAAATTGTAAGCAGAGATTGCATTTTAGTTTCCTGGTCACCCAGAACCGAATAGTCACACAGAAACTATACTAAATTCAATGCTCATTAGCCAATAGCTTTGGTGTATTTATACCTAGCTCTTACATATTAAATAAACCATTTCTATTAATCTATCACCAAAAGGCTGTGGTCTACCAGTAAGGTGCTGTGTCTGTCTCCTTCTGCAGTTACATGACATCTCCCTAACTCTGCCTTCTTTCCTCTGAATTCAATTTAGTTTTTTCACCTAGTTCTTTTTTGTATAAAAGGGGAACATTACATCACCTCCCCCTTTCTGTATAAATAAAAAGAAGGTTTTAACTTTAACATAATAAAATTACATATAACAAAACAGGTATCAAGCAAGATTACTGTTACAATATTTAATCTATTTGTATATAAAGTTTTATACCTAATATATTTTTTCATAAGTAAGTTATAACTATAACTATCTGTCTTCAATTACATCAAAGACCCCAAAAGGGGGTCTTACCTAAGTAAGCAGGAACAAATGGATTATTACTTCTACTTGTATCTAAGGAGGTGTTTTCATAGGAGACTGGCAGGTAGATTGGCAGACTAAGTGGAGAATGTTCAACCTTCAGTGTGGGTGGGTTCTATATGATTGACTGGGGACCCAGAGATAACAAAAATGACATCATTCTGTTCGAGAGCCTGCTATGGAAATTCTCATAATGTGTAATTTTATAGCCAGTTGATACTAAATCTCCTTTTTAAAATCACATTTATGTTTCATCAATTAACTATTATCTATCCTAATATTTAAAAGTTATAGAGCAAAAATAAACCCCTCTTAATTTATCTGTTAATTTATCTAATAGTGATTGTGTAGATGCTATTTTATAAAATAATACCTCTTAAATAGAACATTTTTTTTCTCCTTCATTTTGGCAGCAGTCAGTTTGCAGAAAAGATTTATGTATATGTACTGATGGAAGTAGAGAAGTTTCTAATGCAAGATCAAGGAACAAGCTAGTTGTGTTGATTTTACAATTTTATAAGAAACAGCAAAATGATTCCATATTTTCCCAGAAAAGTAATTTTTAATTTTTTATTAGGTATTCTTACAATGTAACTTGCCATTATATAGCTATATTTAAATTAATTATTGTGAAAGAAGTAGATTATGAATTTATTAATTCATTATTAATAAATCATTATTTCAGAGAAAACAAAACTTAAAACAGTCTCTCAATTTTTAAAAAATATTTGGGGATAGCTTTCTATAGATTTTTCAAATTAAAATTATTACCTGCATAATTGGTTGTTATGGAATATGATATTAATAGTTACCAGAAACTTTGTAATTTCAAGGCGATGCTTTTGATATTTCAATCATGTCATCTTTATCAGGCTCTCTTGGTACTAAGAGCTACTTCAACTGTTCAGTGTGGCCACATATACTGCAGGTGCCTCAAGTCTAGACCAACTAAATAAATAGCTGTTCTCACCTTCCTTTCCTAATGTATTCCGCTTGACCAGTCTCCATATCACCAAAACAAGACTAACAACAACAGTAACAAACCCCCAAAACTGATGGCAAAGGTCCAGAAATTCTATAATTTAAACTTAGTAATAATTCAAGAACATTGAATTGCTTGGGGGAAAAAAAGTTGTCAAAAATAGACTTTTGCTCTCAAAAAGGTTATTGCATATTGGCATAATTAAAATTCTGCTTGGATATTTCTCCCTGTTGAGTTTAACTTTATAAGCATCCTAGTTTGAAAATGTCTTGGAAAGGTTTGGTTTGATATTTTATTCTCTGAAACCTCTTTTTCACAGAGTGTTTGGAGTCTCTGCCATGATTTTAGCAATGCTAAGTACTAGATTATAGAAGAGAGTTTGTGAATTCAAAAGTGTTGCTGCCTTGATTTTAAATTAGTGCATGCAGAAATGCTTCACTATTAAATTTATATCAACTTTGCTCTTTAAAGAGTCTTTTGAAAACTAATAACAGTATATATCTATAAGATTGAATACTATGAATATTTTATGTAATCACAGTACAATGATTTGTTCTGGTCAGTTAAAATATACATTACCTCATAAACTTATACATTGTGCTAAGAACATTCAAAATTTGTTTTTAGCAATTTGAAACATAAAATAAATTTTGTTTATTTTATTTACTATAATTTTCTTATCTTTCCATCAATGTGACATGGTTTGTGAGCTAATTAATTCATAAAAAAGATAGTTCATTCTGACGCATGGTTTCAAAGGTTTTAACCCATAGTCTCCTGGCTCTGTAATCTTTGGGCTTATCACAGCACAAAACATCATGGTAAGGTTTGTGGCATGGAAAATGCTCAGCTAAAATGCAAAGAATTAAAAAGTTGTCAGTATCTCAGTATATTTTTCAAGAGAACATCTCCCTCCATTATCCACCCTCTATATTATAACATATCAACATCACTGCAGGCTGAGAACCCAAATTCAATGCAGTGACCTTTGTGAACATGTGATGCTTGCTATGCAGCGGGTCACCAGACTGTTCCCTCCTGTTTCACTGAGATTTTAGATATTTTAACCATTATTTCCCTTTCTTAGCCTACACTCTCTGTCTTCACACCTAGTTTCTGGTAACTGCCATGATTCTCTCTTAATCTGTGTGTTTGAATATTTAGATTACACACACAAGTGAAATGGTTTCAGATTTACTTGTTCTGTGTCTAAATAATTGAACTAACATAATGTATACATTTTATATAGGTTATGATAAACTATATATTGTATTCTTTTTAAAGACTAAATAAAATTTTGTTGTATCACTATTTTTGGAAACGATTCATTTATTATCACATTGGGATTGCTCCCAACACTTGACTACCATGACTAATGAAGATCAGATGCAGACAAGTTTCTGATTGAGAACAGCATGCTGGTAGCTGATTGTGAAGGAGGCAATATAATTTAAAATGTAGTAAAATAACTTAACAAAGATATATATTTGATTGTTTAAAAAATTCAAATTACACACATATGTATATATGTTTTTTAGTATGTATATTTATGTGTTTTTCTGTGTGTGTATATGTATAAGGATTACTAGCTTCTATTGTATAAAATAATGTTTGTTAACTATATATCAAAATTTGTGCCTTTTAGTTATATCTTCTGATATTGCTAATACAGTGTTGGAGAGCAAGGAGCTACCTTAGCACATGATTTTATTTAATCACATAGAAGGCTCATTAGAAACACAAATGACTGTTCCAACCTCAAAATTTCTGATTTATTAAGCATAAGGTGGAGTATAAAGTTTCTATTTCTAACAAGTTTATTAACGCTGACACTACAAGATTAGCAACTATAATTTAGAATATAGCTATTTTTTAATGGTGGTCATCATATTAAAGAAAAACTAAAACCATAGTGAAATGCTATTGGCTCTGGCTAGAAAGAGTATAATTAAAAAGACCTATACCATGGAGCATTAGCGATGACAAGAAGCAAGAGAACATTGGTGATGGGAGGGCATTGTGACAAATGTCTTTGGCATTAGGCAATTTCTTATATAAATAGTCACCTCTGAGTAAATTATTATTTACTTCTGAGCCAACAGTACTCAATGATTGTTAAATAACTACAATATATTTGTATAATGGAATGATGGATATACAAGGAATGAACATATACACATAGTCTGAAAGCAGATCCATAGAAATCTGGTGGTGAATGAAAGCAGTTGGATATAATTATTTGCTTGCTAACAAGCTTTCTTGTGCCATATTTAATATATGAAAATTAGCTTGTGGTGATAGAAATGAAATGCTGAGAGGACCATTAAGTGTCAACTGAATGGAAGGTGATGCAGGGTTGTAAAAGTGTGCTATATATTGATTGAGTTGGTGATAACTTCCAGAAATGATGTTCAGATTAAAACCTCTGACTTGTACTGTGAATCAATTTTGTCTAACTATTCACCATCAGATTTATTTGGTATAGTTTTGGAGTATAGGTAAGCCTGAGATATTGGAAGACAAATTTGATGATAACTTTCGGGAAGCCAAATTCCAACTCTCCAAGTTAGTTAAGCAGACTTGTAACCTGATAATGTGAGGCACTCTGCTCCTATGCTCACTGGGGAATCAGGGAATATGTTATGAACATGAAACATAGAAGATAACCTTAGAGACCAGAAATGTTTGGTAGCCAAAATGATGCTCCATTTCTCAGGAAGGATCCATTTCAAAATGAGTTTTTATTGTTTTCTTCTTGATAAAGGACCTTTTTTTTTCTATATACATTCTTAGGCAAACTCCCCTTTTCATCAGATGGAATTAAAATAATCACCCATGAAATCTAAAAAAAGAAACTTTTAAACATTCCTTAAGCCTAATACTGGTAAAATCTTAAAGTTGATGTACATTAAAAGCTCTCCTCTCTGGGAAGGAATATATGTTTGAGTATTATGGCCTGCATATCAATCTGATATCAAATATGTCTCCTGTATTCTGTATAGGTTTTGTTTTGTCTGTTTGACTTCTGACATTCTTCCTTTGGTTATAATTATCCACTTGCATAGAGATACCGTGGTAGACCTGTGAAATTTCTGCCAATTTTCCCAAGGCTAATCATTCAGTTTTCTTACCTGCTAATTTTAGCTGAATAAGCCTAATGTCCCTGAATTCTTTGCTGGTGTATAGCTTATTTCGGGCAGTTAAACCTATGGAAATGAGCTTTTCAGTATAAAGGTAACTAAAAACTTTGTAAGCCAATATCTGGAATATTCTCTTACTAAAGTTACATTTTTATTCTTTAAACATCAAAATTAATGTGGAGCAAAAAGTACCACAGTCATTGTGCTGAAAATATGTTTGGGGGCAATAAAGGAAAACTAGCTGTTTTGCTTCTAACTCATAACTTGAGTCCAAACATGCTTTAAAATCACCTCTTCATGCTCATTAAGTTAAACTACATTTGAAAGAATTGATTGAGTAGTAACGTGGGTGGATGTGCCAAGTCTATTCTTTTTTTCACACCGTTTAGGATTTTTTAAAAGAATTTTTTAAAATATTTATATATTATTTATGCAGTTAGCCAGAAGATGGTATCAGACCTCATTACAGATGGTTGTGGGCTACCATGTGGTTGCTGGGAATTGAACTCAGGACCTTTGGAAGAGCAGGCAATGCTCTTAACCGCTGAGCCAACTCTCCAGCCCCCCGTTTAGGATATTTACATGGTTTCTGCATTTAGGAAGATTTGTTTTTTTTTTTTTTGTTTGTTTTGTTTTTATATAACAACACTGGTTCTTAGAGCTTGCCAAATACTCCCCATACCTCTTCATTTTTAAAAAGGTACTTAGCAACCCTGCTTTCTATAATATAGAAACCTTGAATATGATAAGCAAATTAATGCCAATAGATTTCTTTGCTGCACTGTGACATAGGAGGAGAAATCTATACCAAGGTGGAAAGGGGGGTCAGCTGTGTGACCTGAAAGTAGAAGGGGCCTGAGTTTTTACACAAAGATGTTTGCTGAATGTCATTCGTAACTGTGCCGGAGTTTAGTCAGTTTTCCTTCTACTCCAGGCACTGCAGCCATCAACATCTTAGCGTTATTATATGGAATGACAATTAAGCACTCTTAATTTAATAGAACCAGTTGATAAGACTGAGTTAAGACGGAGATACAATCTGCTTGTGTGACTCCACACCTGCTTAGGAATCAAAAAGCCATGAGGAATTAGAGGAAACAAGAAGTCTGTGTGGCCCTCACCATGTGTTCTTTTCTTCATTCTCCCTGCCACCTACCACAAATCTGATTTATTCAGGTTTAAGTCTGCACTCGCAGCACTATTTACATTGGGAAAATATAATTTGCATGTCACCATCTGTGAAGAAAGATTATTAAACAATAAAGGATTAAGAGATAAACAGCAAAGCCTCAAAGCAATTCATTGAGTCCGAAATATAAATGCTGCGATTCTGAAAGATTTGTTTAAGGGCTTCCAAACTGTTCTGAGGTGCTGACTCCATTCTAGAAATAGAAAGCAGTATAAAATATGAAAAACGCTTTGTTGTTAGATTACCAAGTATGGCTTAGCATGCTTTTTGATTAATTTGGTTCTTTTTTTAACTTTCTGCCAGGCTGATTTGATTTCTTTCTACACTTTAATAGTGTAATTATTACAAAATTCAATCTTTTATATGGGACAATTTGTGCCCTCAATAATGCTTACAAAGAAGTTGTGTCTCCATTTAGCATTTATTCTCAAGATAATGATTGTTCTCTCGCTAATACTTCCCAAGCAAATACAATATACATTAAGGCCAGTAATTTTGTTTCTTTTTAAATTTCCTTTTCAAAGTTAATTTGTCTGCTTAATGATGAGTTTTTAGTTATAGAAAAGCATTTGTTAAGAAAAAATGGATTCTTTTTTATTGAGACATGTATTGGGATATAAGACAGCAGCAATGTAATATCTTAGTATCAACTCTAACACACTTAGGTAAGCCAAGCTTTCCTGGGATATCTCGAGGCAGGACAGAGTGGGGCATCTATGAGGAACAACAAAGTTATTGTCATGGTTTATTATGAGAGTGCTATTAGTTCTAAACACAATCTAATTCTGATTTTCAGAGTAAGCTCAGTAAAAGTCATTATTTGTAATAGAAATTGATTAAAAATCAACACAAAATGAGTAAGATAAAAGAACAACAGCATAAAGAAGCAGCTTAATAAATGATTACTCTCATATGTAGAATGGACCTTTCTCAAAAAAAAATAAGTCAAATTTTAGCCAATGAGAATTAACCACTAATTTCAAATATAAAACTCACCTTGGAGTCTCCCTTCTATTATGCTTACATGGCTTCTTAGTGATATGGAATGATAATGACATCAATCGATTATGAGTGGGAAGACAATATTAAGGACAGATGTCTCCTACTGGCCAATACTATAACACACTTTTTTTCAGTTGAGAAAACGACTCATTAAATGGGTAAAAGACATAATAAAGAAAATGTTGAAGAGCCTGAAACAGTGAAGTGTGACTATGCTAACATGCTGGCCACAAAAAACATTTATTAAGTCTGTGTAGACAATAGGGACCTAGGGCTCTAGATGAGCTGTCTTACCATAAAGCAGGTTAAAATGGGAAAGATACAACTAACTGGTACATTAAGTGATATTTAGACTATTTTAATTTGAGCAATAAGGGTATGTCTGAAAAAAGGATTGGTTAATGTGAAATATTATAGACTATTACAAGTTTTTAATTGATTTACTATTTCTTCAACATTTTAGAGACTGAGCAATCTAGAGTAATATATTCCTGTTTTGCTAGTAGAAAAAAAATGAATGCTTTATATATTTTTTTTCTTTCTTTTAATTTTAGAGAAGGGTTTCCTAGATCTTATCATAATAGGAAAGTATTATATTGCTGGGTTCTATTTCTTCTCTGGTATAACTTCCTTTTAAACATACAGATTTTATTTCAAATAAAGAAGGCTAATAGGTTGAAGAAGCGCATGCCCACAGAAGGGAAGACTATCAGTTAGCCAGAAATATGCTTAAGCTATTACTGACAGTATTGCAAACAATATAGTTTCTGTGTGATTATTTCTGGTCTAAGTGGCCAAGAATGAACGAGCTACCTCCCCTAACGTATGTTCTTATTAATGGTTAAAACATAAGCATATGTTCTTACTAATGATTAAAAATGTTACATATTTGTAACATTTTTAGTGATAGTTAAGGTGTTATCACTTACTTAAGAATCTTAAATGCCTACTATTACTAGAGACACTAATTCATACTCTGTGTTTATTTAGTTGCACTGTTTTTTTTTCAAATACTAAGCAATGGCTACTTATTTAAGTAAAATTTGTTATAGAAATTATGTTTCTAGAACAACAAAGTGCAGAGTTGATCTGTTTGGATTCCTCATAGACTGGAATGCAAAACACTCATTAATTTCCCTACGACCCTGCCGTGTTTATTTGAGAATTGTTAGTGTCCTAGTCATTTGTTGCCTGTGGTTTTAAAATAATGATTGGGAAATTCACTGACAGGGTTAGTCTGATAATGATCATGTCTGGTCAATGAGTCAAATTGCAAACATTATTCTATGTGTTCACAATAGCCCAACAATGCTCTGATGGGAATAATCATAAACCTCATTTACTTCTAGACAAAACACAAGCCAGACATTTGATGTTGAATCATAGAACAAAATATACACATTCATTTAGGTTGAAATTACTTAAATTCTGAGCACTATATGTTAGATATCAATATTCTAAACATATTCTGTAGCAGGTTAATGGTGACAGTACTGTTTTCAGACAGGTACACTATAAATTTTGCACGTATCTCCTAATATACCTGGTAATCTGTGTTTACTCTTAAATGACAATGAATATCTGGACATTTGTAACTGTTCAATTAATTAAATATTATTCAGCATTTTTTCATGATATGGTATTGTGCAACCTAGACATAAGTGAATGAAACAATTTTTGGATGCTGGCTTTTGTTTAGCTTATTAAATTAAAATTATTTTGTCATTATAGTATTTTGAGGTGCCCTAGGACTAATTCAAAATATTATCCAGTAAACAATACAGTTTAAAGAACCTTGTGACTCTTTTTATTTTTAATAATTTATTTATATTTTATGTGCATTGGTGTTTTACCTGCATGTATATCTGTGAGAGTGGCAGATACCTTGGAGCCAGAGTTATAGACAATTGTGAGCTGCCATGTTTGTACTGGAAATTGAACATGAGTCCTCTGGAACAGTAATCAGTGCTCTTGACCTCTGAACCTTTCCATTTCCAACCTTATGATTCTGGATGTGACTATAAACATACTTTTACATATTACATGTGAAAAGGACCTTTCTTATTACTTAGACCTATTAAGATCCCTTTAAACTCTAAATGTGTAAAATATTTCCTAATGAAAAAAGTGGTATATATTTGGAATAAGCTAATATTAAATTTTTAAAGCCACATAGACTTTATATAACAAAGTGGTAATTTAGACAAATGATGAATCAAATCATTAATGTAATGACTCCTAGAAACTCCAAACACTAAACCTAGCTTTTGAGTCCACTGAAAATTTCCTGGTATATAGATGTTATATGAAAAGAACTCAGTCATCTGTACTTCAGAGAGAGCATCATCACATTCCAGGTTTGTTTATACCCACAAAACAACAGAAGTTCCTACAGTAAAAATTCATAATTGAAAAATACTGAAAAGTAAAATCAAATGCTTAAATTTGCAAGCTGCCTATAATTTCCACTGTTATGATTATGGAGTTAATATTAATCTCTTTATTTTACCATTGAGTAGGTAAGACACGGAGATACTCTTACTTTTCAAGAGTATTTGGTGATAGTGAGTTTGTAGCAAAAAATGTGGATTCTTTTTGTGTCCTCTAGTCATGGCTGCTCTCTGAATAACTTTACATATAAACATTTTGTGTGGGTTGTTTTATATTAATTAACAACCTCACGATAAACAGTCATTTACTCATTTTACATTTATAAGGAGAAATGTTTGGAACTGTATGAAAAAATAAAATAAAAAACAAAAAAAAACAAAATCTGAAAAACAAAAACCTCTTTACTTTGGCATCCATCTTAGCCCAAAACAGCTGAACTGGATGTTTGTAGAACTTGGCAAGGGCTGGAGTCTGACAGAGAGTAAACTCATGCCAGCTTCCATTTGAAATTAGATATTCTGCCAAAGTTTGAAGCCACTGAAAATAGGGACTTCACATTAATCTTCCATTTCAATATATATCTTCAATAAAAATTCTAATTTTAATAGGTAGTGTTATGCTATTATAGAATTATAGAATATACATCCAAAAAGCTATGTTCTTCAGTATTTGAATTCCAAAGAAAAATGAAACTTGTAAGTTTATTCATGTGGAAAGGTATTGGCTAGCTCATTTATATTTTATGTTGTTCTCTTACTCTATTCAGATACAGCTTTCTCTTCTCGTGAATGTTGTTTTGACCCCGTTTCAATGTTTAAATCTAATTTCTGAGTGCTTCTGGGTTCATCTAGCTTTTTAAAAATCTTTTTAAATTTTTTTTCTTTGTTCACTTGTTAAAAATTTATTAGATTTTTAAAATACCAATCTAAGTTCCCACTCCCTCCTCTCCTCCTATTCTCTCCACAAACCCTCCCACCCCACCCCCATCCAGTCCTTAGAGAGGGTAAAGCACATTGCTTTGTGGAAAGTCCAAGGCCCACCTACTATATCTAGGCTGAGCAAGGTATACATCCGAAAAGAATAGGATACCCCAAAGCTATTACATGCAGTAGGGCTAAATCCTAGTACCACTGCTAGTGGCCTCAGTCTGCTCATCTAGTTTTTATGGACATGATCCTGAAATATCTCTCTATTACACTCTTTTGAGTAAACCTGTACATGTACAACTTCATGTTCTTTTCAGTATGGGTGAAATTTAGAAAGAATGATTCCTAAGAAATGGAAAGTCTAATTTCTGTCTCTCTCTCTGTCTCTGTTTCTCTCTGTGTGTCTCTGCCTATATATAAAATACGACATTTATCTAATGTGTTGACAAAGAGCTTTATAAATAGAGTAGGTTGGTTTTTATTTTAAAATCCTAGAAAGTGAGATGATAATAAAGCCCTGTTTTTCTGATGCTATTTGACACTTCACAATTAGGGTTTCCAGATAATGTTGCCAAACATTTAGTGACTTGAGCTAGGTGCTTGACATTTGTCCCCTGTACTCAACTCTGCCCACTAATGCAGATATCGACCTGTGTCACCAAACAATATCTCTCTTCTTCAGCTCATGCAGTGTATTCTGTCCCCCTAAATAATTCCGCACACCCTTTTCTTCTCAATTTCTACTGCTTTCCCCATTTTTTAAGTCATAACACTGCATGGGGATGGAGCAGTCATTCTGTTTCTCTGCAAAGTGTAAGCTTACCTTTCAGCCCCCATGATGGGCAATTCCCAACCTTCTGTATTAAAGTTCCAGAGAATCTGATAACATCTTTTGGGAATTTTAAGCATTATACTCACGTGTACAAAGCACCCACTATACAGATATCCACCAATAATTTCTTTAACATTCTAAATGGAACAGCATCATTATTAATAATGTCACCTTGATTACTAAACAGAGGAAGTCTTTCTGGTCTTTCTACCAGTATAAGAGCATGGGGCTCCTAGAATGATCTCTGAGGTAGGGGATATCAGATTTTAGTTCTTCCTTCATTAAAATCGTTTTACAATGCCTCACTTTCTCTATCATAACATCTCACTGTCTAAAGCAAAATCTTATACTTTTGTATTTGCTTGTACTATAGAGTGAGTTGAACTTTTCATGTTAAATTCCTGAATATCTTACAGATACCAGTGATGCTTCCCAACTCTCAAATTGTAGCCATGTAAAATTCTCCCCTTGAATAAAATTTCTTTTTCTGAATAACATCTGAATGTCTTTTCAGACTGGGCAGAAATATTTATGCCAAATATGTCTTATTTTCTGTCTTTTCCTGGCCTTGGTAAAACTTATAGCCTTTGCCTCTGTTTTGCCCAACCTAAGGCACACCTATGTATTTCAGAAGCTGTGAATATGATAAATTTACTCAAAATATTAGACATTCTTTTTGATAGTTTTGCTAACTCAGTTTGGGTGTTAACCCTTTACATTATGACAATGTGCTACAATGCTAAAGCATGGATATGCCTGACAGGTACATTTGCAATAAGGGATTCAACCTGCTGTAATAGTATGATTGTACTTTACCTAGCATGGAAATCTAGATCACAGATTTAGATGATAAGGATACATGATAGGTATTTTATGTATTTGTTCAAACAATAATATATCCATTTTCTCCTCTTCTATACTGTATATGTCCTTATGATCCTCTGGTTGTGCTTAGCAAGTCTAAATGTCAAAAGTTTATACAAATCTTGGTAAAAAATTTAAAAAGTGAAAGGATGAATTATATTAAAGTCAATGATTATGTCAGAAAAAAAATGTTTGCTTTCCATTGTGTTGCTATAACAAAATCCCCATAGCTAGGTGTTTTAGATAGGTTAATTTTCACTTATACTTCCAGAGATAAAAATGCTTCTGAAATACCTGCAAGAGCATCTACATCCCGGCCATGGCTTCTGCTTATATCATTGCCATAATAGGGAACTGAAAAGGGAAACAGAAGCATGAAGGAAGAGGACAAGAAGCCACACTCACATCTCATGGCTACCTTCCCACTTTGTCATCAGTCCCTTCTGAGGTCTCCGTACTGATGAAGTAACTACCTTGGATTAGCTCTCTTTTTTTTAAAAGGTTTAGCCATCTCTAAACAGCACCACAGTGAACCAAGGCACAGCACCCACACACCCATGGAGGATGCATTAAATAAACTACATCCAAGTCAAAGAAATGTTGTTTCAAGAACTTTGCATACATTATTTTACTTTGCAAGTGTGTACCATAAATTATGTATGGTTAGTAATGTCAGTTTACAAGTGGAGCAAATATGAACAGTGGTTTTGTTTATTTGTTGTCTTTTATTTGACAGTTTGTTTGTTTAGTTTGGTTTTTGAAACAAGTTTGCTCTATGTATCTCTGCCTCTCCTGGAGGTCACTCTCTAGACCAGGCTGGCCTCAAAATCAGAGGTCTGCCTAACTCTGCCTACTGAGTTCTGGGATTAAAGGTATATGCCACCAACACCTGGTATGAACCTACAAAACTCTACAGTTTCCTAAGAGAAGAATCCACATCTGATAAAAGGCTATAAGAGTGTAATTCTCTGTCCCCAAGAGCATATAATTATTTTATCTTAAAATCTCTCTGGGTTGTGTTCCTAAAGCTAAAATTATGGGAGTCATCATAATTTAGATGAGAAAAAAAACACTAAAAATCTATTATCAGTAAGCCTTGGGGAATTGAGGGTGAGGATGAAACACTGGGAGTGGAGTGCTTGACATCATGAAGGCCAGGCATCATCCCACAGGCAATTAAACGATGTCTGTTAGGTTCTTACACTCCAGAGATGAAGTCAAGTAGGGGAATCAGAAGCATAGAGCACGTCATGCTTGTTGCCTATTATTCTGAAAATTCAAGTCATTTCTGGGATATATAAGACCCTGTTTAAGAGAGAAAGAAGGAAACAAAAGGATGGGGAGAGATAGAAAGACTACTTTAAACTTTAATAATAATACAGATAATTTTTACATATCTCATGATTATTTTTTAAGGCACATGAGACAAGATAGTGTTTGAATGAATTATTTATTCCATGGTGCTTTTTCTTCATTAGTCTTTTGTCCCTTGTAAATCTTTGTAGATATAGACTTGATTGTTTAAAGTTCTTTCTCCTCTCCCCTACTCAATATTTTCTTTTAAAGTTAAGCTATTAAAACTCTGAGAGAAAGGAAGCTGTTGAAAGCAGGAAGTTGGAATCTGTTGCAGTTTTAACTTTCTATTTTTATCTTTTCTGGGTTTCAGTAGCTCTTCCTTCCTCTCTTGATGGTTTGAAAGATTGCTTTTTAAGCTAGCTATATCACCACAGTGTATAATAAAACATGTTTGCAGCACTTTTATGACAACAGAATCTCTTTCGTGCTTTTCTGGCATTAGCAGCTGAGACCATTACAAGAAAACCCTAGGAGACAAGGTAAAGATGACAAAGGTGATAAACACCTACTTGGGGAACGGGGCAGACACGCAGCCAATTCCCTTCATTTATATCTACTAAGGCAGGCTTAGGGACTAAACTGTCTGGAAGAATAATGTAGTCTCTGGGATGAAGCACATGCAGGACACTTTTCTCTTCATCATGAAAATTTGTGCATGGTGTTCAGCAAGATTCTTACAGTCTGTTGATGGATGGTTCTAACATTATATTGCCAAGATAATTGTCATAACTCAGAAATGCATTTTTATAGTAATTTTCTGCCATAAACTCAGGTTAGCATTACCACACAGGTCAAATAAAAACTCACAATGCCAAATTAAATTTTATTTCAGGTGGGTCTATATAATGGTTTTCTTTGGGTTCACCTTACTACTTAGCTTCTGTAGGATCATGGACTATAGACTCAATGTCCTTTGTTTATGGTTAGTATCCAATTAGAGTTAGTACATATCATATTCATTTTTTGGGGGGTCTGGATTACCTCACTCAGGATAGTGTTTTCTAATTCCACCCATTTGTATGCAAAATTCAAGATGACTTTTTTTTTTTTAGCCATTGAGTAGTACTCTAATGTGTAAATGTGCCACACTTTCTTTATCCATTCTTCAGTTGAGGGGCATCTAGCTTGTTTCCAGGTTCTGGCTATTACAAATAATGCTGCTATAAACATAGCTGAACAAATGCTTTTGTAGTATGATTTAGTATTTTTTGGGTATATTACCAAGAGTAGTATTGCTGGATCCTGAGGTAGGTTGATTCCCAGTTTTCTGAGAAACTGCCATACTGATTTCCAAAGTGGTTGTACAAGTTTGCATTCCCATCAGCAATAGATGAGTGTTCCCTTTACTCTATAGACCCACCTGGGAATGGGGAATAGAAAAGATTGACTAACAAAATTTGGAGCATGGGGGCTGAGGTACAAGGAAGGAGAAAAGGGGAGGATTGAGGAGAACGTGAGGGAATGGAATAGTCGAGATGGAGGAAGGACAGATATGAGGGCAAGGAAAGAGATATCTTGATTGAGGGAGCCATTATGGGGTTAGCAAGAAATCCGGCCCTTGAAAAATGCCCAGGAATTCACAAGGATGATCTCAGCTAAGACCCTAAACAATAGAGGAGAGGGTGCCTGAATTGGCCTTACCCTGTAGTTAGACTGATGATTATCATAAATATCACCGTAGAACCTTTGTCCATCAACAAATGGAAACAGAGGCAGAGAACCACATCAGAGGACTGGACTGAGCTCCCAAGTTTCAGTTGAAGAGTGGAAGGAGTGAGAATATGAGCAAGGAGGTCAAGACTATAAGGGGTTCACCCTCTAAGACAGTTTGCCTGAGCTAAAAAAAAAACTCACCAACTTTAACTGGACTGGGAGTGAATGAGCATGAGATCAAACTAGTTCCTCTTATGTGGTTGAAAGTTGGAGCAGACTGAGGGACCACTGACAATGGCACTGGGATTTGTCTCTACTACATGTGTTGGCTTTTTGGGATCCTATTCTCTTTGGATGTATACCTTACTCAACCTAGATGTAGTAGGGAGAGCCTTGGCCTTTCCACAGGGCAAGGTGTCTTTCTTGTCCTCTCTTAAGATTGGAGGGGGGATGGGGGAGAGTATGGGAAGGAGTGGGAGGAGGGAATGGGAGTGGAAATTTAGATTGGTATTTTTTTAAATAATAAAATAATAACAAGAACATTTTCTGACACAAACATAAAAAATAAAAAAAATAATTTCAGATAATAATTATGTGTGTATGTGTGCATGCATTGTGTATTCCTTGTAATAATCTATGCCTTGTGCACTACTTATACTAATCTTTAGTATAAGTATTTATTTAATATAATTTTGTAAATTTTAAATTTAACTTGAAGAACTTTAATCCAAGTTTTCTTTCAGTATGTTTATGTAGACTCACTCCTCATTTCTATAGATATGAGCAATGCAGAAGGAAAGAGTAATATAAGCATGATTTGTGATCCATTTACGTACTCAAATTTCAACATTTGGATCTCTATATAATAATGTAATTTCTAGGATATTACCTGTAAGTTTTGTTCATAAATTAAGAATAAATGAGCATTTATTTATTTTTCTGTATTTCCTTATGAACTATCTGCTTAAGGTCCCCAACTGATTACACGAAGTGAATCACCTAGTTCCACTATTTATAGAAAATTCAGCATGCCCAAAGAATAAGGCCTAGCAACATGTCATTGTTAAAGAGGTGCTTCTAAATCGGCAATACCAGCAGCCCTACCCAAAAGGCTATTCACACAGTGTTAAGTCAACTGAGATCACATCTTAAATACTAAACTCATTGCTTAAGTTTGGAATTTTCAATCAACATCCCCAATTATTATGTCATAATTGTAGGATTGAAATCCAGTTAAAACATTTTGACAATTAAGAACTGTTATTATTATAATATTCTTTTATCTTTTATCCAGTCAGCAATATGCACCAAGAATAAAAGTAAACAACAAAGTAATCAAAATGATTCCCAGAGTATTAATTTTGACTCACTTTTGGAAATATCATCTAACTTACCTTTCTTAAATTGGTAGCATCTTATATATGAACTATGTAGCATTTCTTTCCATTTTTTCTGTAACCACTCATTGGGTAGTTCATGAATATAAGCCAAAATATACCTCATTCACAATCAGTTTGTTCCTTATCAGCTGACCTAAATAGAAACTACATTGCTCTGGAATCCTTCTAATAGGCGTTGGTTGTAGCATATTTTGTGATGCTATAAAGCAAATGTGAACCACAGAGAAACAATTTGGACCAACAGAAGTTCATGCATCACATAGGGGCACTGCCCAGGCACCTTGATATAGGGCATTCTGTTCCTTGACCTCCAATCACTTCTGTATCTTCTTCAAGTTTCAAGTCAGCAGGCCAGGTGGCTGCATGGGAAAGGGTAATATCTTTGGTAGGCATCTTGACATTTAATTACAGACAGTGTCAAACAAGTATTAAATCTACTCTGTTCTTGTTGGCTCCAATATTCGTTTCTTCTTGGTAGCTTATCTGTCTTTAAAGGACATGGCTTCTCTATTTCATTTCCCAGATACTTTTATTGCGGTTGGAGTGAAGATTACCTTTAAAGATCAGTTTACCTGCCCCACCAGATGCATGTTACATGATTTCTATAAGAACTCAGTGTTCTGAGCCAGTCTTGTGTTCAGTTTTTAGTGTAACTGAACAATACTCATGCTCGAAATATTTGGGGAAGACAACAGTGGAAGAAATGATCATATTCTTTCTGAACCAATTTGTTTAATCTTCTTCCTGCTTCTGAATTTTCTTTTCCTCTAAATTCCTAAATGAACAAAAAAAAGTATTTTGGTGTCCATAAAAACAGTATAATCAGTAACAACTTGTTACAGTTTTGTTAAGACTCATGATGAAAAGAAATACCATTTTCATTCCTATTTCAATGTTTGTATTGACATGTTAAACATTTCTTTTAATTCTGCCACTAAACCTTCTCTTTACTTTATTCCTGTTAGTTTGAAGTTAATTGTGTTAGAAGTTTTACAAAACATTGAAGTGTGGACTAAGCTAGCTTAGTGTTTAATGCATTTGCTACACTAAATACAAGAACCAGAGAAATAATTCTGAGAAGCCTATGTAAAGGTTGGATGGTATGGTGGTCTGCTTCTAATTTCAACTGTGAAATGCAAAGACAGGGGATTTCCAGGACAATTTGGCTAGCAAAACTAACAAAGCCTGACTTCTGAGTTTGATCAAGACAGCCTGACCCAGTGAAAAAGATGGAAGATATATAGAAAATTATTCTTGACACTATCCTCAGGCCTCAGCATGCACAAGTATTCTTGTAAAACAAGCACACCCAAAACAAATGTGGGCACACACACACGCTCACTAGGGTGTTAAATATAGCAGGGACTGATGATGATATAAATTCTAATGATCAATTTCTATTTTCTTACCATCAGTCTGGCTTTGTTCAGCTATAAATAAGAAATAGACAATCCTAACAATCAAAAATGATTCTTCCAGGTAAGGTTTTACTGGGAAAATCTTCCTTCTGTCATTTATTTATTTTTCTTGCCAATTCTGAATGAGAAGTAAAGAAGAAGCCTGTTACTTACTTTGTAACAGATGCTGCCTGGTAAGAAAGAACATTGTCTATGACCTGATACTTGCCCTTGGTTAGCAACCAATAGAAAGGTATGCAGAGATCTTCAAACTGCCGAGACTTTTACAGACTTGACGTTGATATATTGAAAGGTGATTATTTAGTCACTGTACAAGTGGGAGACTGTCATCTCTCCCAAACTCTACACTATATAGTATAGATTATTTAATTCTTTTTAATAATTTCTTGCCTTTTCTATCTTCATTATTTAATGTAGTTGAAATATTAACATATCAATATTTTTCTGATTTTTTAAATATATTGCTTCTATTTATGTCTTTTGTGACTCCCCTTTTCTGGAAATTTATATATTCATGACAACAGTATATAATATTTTCTACTAACCTGGATTTCCAAAGTGTAAGATAAGGAGAGATACATTACAATGGATATCATTATAGGTATGCAAGAGAAACAGACATCTCATTTTTTATCTATAGCTTAGACATGATTTAAGTTATTAATTTTGTCAAAATTCAATAAATTAGAGATCTCTAAGGTTGCTCAATTTAGTTTCTGTTATTTCTGTCAGACAGATAACTCAGAATCAAAGGTATCTTCCCCCAAAGAGTAGATAGTTATTGTACATTAATGTTCCAGTATCTTTGTTCATGTTGTTCTTCCCATCTGGATGGTTCCATATGTATTCTCTAGCTGACTGATCCTGAAAAATGAAACTCTGAATCAACCCCTTGTTCCCTCAGACTGTCTCTGCATACATCTCACTGAGATAATAGTGAAAACTCATCTGAAACTCTTTTTGCACTTATATTTTAGCCTGTTAAAGAGTTTAGAGTCTGATGCAAAATATTTTTCATAGCTAATTCAAGATACACTTAAAAATCACTATGCCAAAGATTTATTTGAGTGCTAAAGTAAATTAGTTGTAGGAGTAACATTGTGTCAGAAATATCTGTGCTATTGCAACTGAAAATTGGCTATCAGAAAGTGCAGAGTAGAGAGACTGCGGAAAGACAAGACAAATTCAAGATTGCATAAAGTGTACATTATTAGGACTTACCAACCATAAAGTGTCTAAGGTAATAGAAACAAAACTGTAACTACAGCCTTAGGAAATCACTATTCTATGTCAACTTTCATGTGATTAAAATTTTTAGATTTCACATATAAATAAGATCATGTGATTTTTTTTCCTGAGTCTGGTATAAATGAATTAACATACAATGTTTATATAGCCCTACACAGTTAACAATTGGCAGTATAATTCTGCATTACTGTCAAATAGTATTTCAATATATGTATGTATCTGTTTTATCTGCCCATTTATTAGTGATACTACTTATGTTGTTGCCATTTTTTGGCTGTTATGACCAGTGCTGCAATGCATATTCTGTGCAGATACTCCTACACACTGGATTAATTTCCTTTGGATCATATGACACTTCTATTTTTTTTTCCTTGTTGAAGATTTCCATACTGCTCTTGATCATGGCTATACTAATTTATATTTCTATCAGTTCAGTGAGGCACAGATTTCAATTTGCTCCTGATTCTTGTAAAGACTCTTTCTCCTTAAGCTTTTTTATAATAACTGTTCTTACTGAGATGGGTGATTTTATCATTGGGGGATTTATTTAAACGTCCTCAATGCTTTTAACACTTTTGCATCTTCCAATTGTTAACGTATGTGTCTTATTTTGGACCGTGTCTGTTTGGGCTAGTGTACCTTTTTATTCATGGCACTTGTTTCAAAGTTTTAAATTTCATAATTTTGGATAGTCACCTCTTGTGCGATGTATTGCTTCAAGTATTTTTCTCATGTAGGTTGTCTTTTCATGTGGTGGTTATTTGCTTTGCTAGGATAATCTTTTTTATTTTATGTATCCATTTATTTTCTTTTATTTTGTTTCCTGTTCTTATGATTCTTCTCCAAAAATTCTTATCACACATATCAAGACATCTTAATTTTTTTCCATTTTCTTCAAATAGTTTTTATTGTTAACATTTAATTCTTTTAACCGGGCATTCTGGAGATGGCTCAGCACTTAAACGTATTTGCTGTTCTTATAGAGGACTAGAGTTTGGTTCTTAGCAGCCACATAGAGCAGCACATACTGGTTTGTAACCCCAGCTAAAGTGGATCTGATACTGTTTTGACCCCTTTAGGCACCCAAAATTACATGTTCACCAGCACACACACACACCACACACACACGCACACACACACACACAACATAATTCTTTTACTCACCAGATTTAATAATTATTAAACATAACAAAATAGTGAGCAATAAAATTTTAAATTATTAATTGAAGTACATTAAATTAGTGTCAAAATTCTAAAATCTGGTTGAGGTTGGTTTTTGTTTACGAGAGAATTAGGGTTCTTTAAAATCAATTTCCATAGATGTGTAGATTTATTGCATACATCTATTTCATTGGTTGATTGATGGATGTCTGTTTTTGTGCTAATACAATGATTGTTATACAACTAAATTGTTGTAGTTGATTTTGGAGTTAGGTATTATAATGCCTACAGCTTTTTTTTTTTTTTTTTTTTTTTTTTGAGGCTACACTCCACATATCCCCCTGACATAGTTTCTTCCTAATTTCAGGCCTGTTTTCAGTGTCAAGAAGAATGTCACTGTTATTTAATGTGAAGAGCCTTGAATCTGCAGGTGACCTTCAGAAATATTGACATTTTGACAGTGTTGCCCCTCTGAGAGCACCTTTGTATTTTTAAAATGTGGGAGTGTCTTCAGTATGAGAGTTTTGATGTAGAGATTTTTTTTAAACATCATTGGTTAATTTTATTTCTAGTTTACTTAGCAACATAATTTTCAGTTTTATTTCAAGCAGTTATCATTTTGGCACGGAACACTGTTACTGATTTTTTATTATGTCTTTGTGTCACACAATCTTGATAAATTTCTTTATTAGTCCTAATACTTTTGGCAGTTGGTATTTTCCATCTATAAAACAATGTCATATAAAACAGTGCTAGCTTGACTTTCTCCTTTCAAAGTAAGATGCATTTAGACATTTCACACACACATACACACACACACACACAAATCTTTTGCCTGATTATTCTAGCTAAAAATGTTAATACTATGTTGAGAAATAGTAAAAATAAGTATAAAAAGGGAAATTTGCACAGATAAGATAAAAAGAAAAATAGGAGTTCTGTAGAGCAGTTAATAGCATAAATACTTGGAAATGTTATTGACATGATAGCAGCCATGTAGAAAACAAGTTCCATCTAGGAATTAATTACTATCAAACTAAAATAGAGAGGCTACACAGAGAAGAAAGCAGAAAATGGAATGAATATTAACTATATATTTTCTCAGTAGCCTCCTTATTATTTACATAGCTTGAAATGTATAAAATCTATGTTTATAGAGAGGTACAAATTTAAGATGAGTAGTAAATACAGTTGATATGATTAAAAGACACATGCACATGAATGCTGATACTCCATAGACACTGCCATTGGTTCTTGCTCAGACTCATTCCTACCTACATTATCAGGAAGTGAATGAGATGAGGTAAGCTTAATTTGCCTAAAATCATTTAGATAGCACCTGACATATCAAATATTCTAACCAAGTCTTTGTTCATAACATAATATCTTTATAATGTCACAGTGATGTTTAAAAACTAATGCTTCTCATGTGCACGTTTTATTTAATCAAAAGTCTATGATTGCTATCTCAGATTCATTTAGTAAACATTTCTTCAACACCTATCTTCTTATGAATCAGAGGACTATAATCAAAATTTGTGAAAATAAAGTCATGTATTGAATAATTTCTTCAAATTTATAATGTGCAGAAACTATGATATTTTGATAAAATTGTGTTTCTCTAAATTCGATTATTGCTATACTTCAAAGATTATATACTTCTCTCAAAAATTAGCATATTATAGGAAAATGAAACACTGTATGTAATTTCAAATAAATGCAGACTCCTGTTTAGACACAAAATTAAGTAAATAAAATGCAAAGTAATTTTGTTGTAGATATTCTTCTCCCCAGAAGATGAGAATGAATAATCACCTGATTGTTTATATTGTTTGCAATTTTTCTGCTGCTCTCTGAGGACTTTCAGAAAAATAGTCCAAGTTTGGTTTGCTTTCAAAATATACATGTGGATTCACATAAGCAATAACTTTTTTTTACCTTCTTAAAATAAGTTTTAGATTTATTGATTTGGCTTTATGTGGATGAATGTTATGTCTGCCTGTGTGTATGTATGCCATGTGCACGCCCTGGGGCCGGTGAAGGTCAGAAGAGGGCACTAAATCCTCAGGATCTGAAGGCGAAAATGGTTGAGCTACCTTGTAGGTGTTGAAAACCAAATCCACATCCACATCCTCTGAAAGAATACAAAGTACTCTTAACCTCTAAGCCACATTCCAAGTCCTACTGCTATTTTTATATCATCACAATCTAAACTCCAGTACTTATATCGAGATACAGTTGATGCAAATATATTTTGTAGCACTAGGTTTGCAGATGTAAACAATTGGTGTCAGAATAAGTCAGATCTGAAACATGTTCTTGGCAAAGAAAGGGAGATATGTTGTTGGGGTATTTTGGCTGAAATGTATGTTTTGAGTAAAATGTTAACAATTTGTTTTTTTTTTCTTTAAAATTGAAGACTTATACCTAATATTCTAATTAAATGAATCTATTTAAACTTGCTGAGGATTGAAAAACATGTCACAATGGAAGTAATGACAAAATGTAACAGAACTATAACCACCACATGTGGATCATCTGTGGATGGAGCTATTTAAGGTCTGTTTATATTCAATTTTAACTAATCTTTTGGATTGTTTCAAATGAAAGTAGTGAAAGAATTAAGTCAGAGCAATGTTAAAAGTCTGTTAATTTTCCTGTGCAATTAGCAGAACTCTTTGCCGCATTCTCAGAGCTGAAGTAATCCCTCCTGTAACTCCTTAAACCCATGTCAAAATGTCAACAGAAGCAAGAAATTTTTCCTGTAACCAAAATATTATATAAATGTTAAACAGGGGCATTAAGCCTGCTAAGATTATGCTAACAGCTGACTCCTGAGAGATTTAGTCTAAAGGAAAACTTAAATTATCAAAGTTATTCCATCCCTGAATTGATTTTAGTACAAACTCACAATGAAGTGAGCAGACACCCACCAGTGGTCATCCCTACTGAGCACAACAAAGCCTAGAACAAAAGCAGGACAGGTCTGTTTTCGGGTTTTGCTAGGTGCTTAGTGGAATTAGCACCTCCTACATTGTGGATGTTAACACCTTATTAGTCATGGGGCTTGCAAATACAGTAACCCATTTTGTAGGTTGCCTGTTCATTTTGTTTCCTTTGCTGTGCTTTTCAGTTTGATATAGCTACACTAGTTTATGTATACCCCCTGTTTTTGTGCTTTAGTAAGGGACATTTGAAGGATGGTATGAAAATCTAGTGCACTGGACATCTCCAAAAATATATGAAGGCAGTCCAAATGAAGTCTCCAAATAATGGGGGAGACAGAGTCCCAATTGACCATCTCTTGTCACCAAATAAAGTTTCTAGTACTGGAACTCGGTTACATTCAATTGAATTTTTGGCCAAAGGGATCCCATGGAACTCTCCAATTCAGGCCTTTGTCAATATAATAGGCTGCTCTCCACACACTGACAGCTAGGCCCCAAGCTGAAAACAATACCCATACAAGTCATTGAACATGAAGAGGTTGTGTTGATGCCTACATAGAACCTTTACCACTATATCCTGGTGTTTTTTGATACAGGAATGTACCAAAAGAGAAAGGTAAACACCAAACTAGCCACAAACTCTTTGATCTATATTGTTGTCCTTCCTAAAAAGTATTTCAGGGCACTGGTGGCACAAAATTTGTGGGAGCAACCAACTAATTTCTGATTTGGTTTAAGTCCCTCTTACAAGATGAAGTCCATGCTCATCACTGTTTGAGTGATCAAGAGTCAGAAACTAGATAGCCCAGAAGTCTAGAGTGAACCTCAATATTATTGGTCTTGAACCTGATAGAAGAGAAAGTGGGAAGTACTCTACAACATATGGGCACAGAAGATCACTTCCTATGTATATCCCCAGCAGCACAGACATTAAGGACAACATTGAATAAATGAGACCTCCTAAAACTGATAGCTTCTGTAAAGCAAAGGACACTGTCACTAAGACAAAAAGGCAACCTACTGACTGGGAGAAGATCTTCACCAACCCTGCAACAGACAAAGGTCTGATCACCAAAATATATAAAGAACTCAAGAAACTAGACTTTAAAATGCTAATTAACCCAATTAAAAAATGAGGCACTGAACTGAACAGAGAATTCTCAACAGAAGAAATTCAAATGGCCAAAAGACACTTAAGGTCATGCTCAACCTCCCTGGCGATCAGGGAAATGCAAATTAAAACAACTTTGAGATACCATCTTACACCTGTCAGAATGGCTAAAATCAAAAACACCAATGATAGCCTGTGCTGGAGAGGTTGTGGAGTAAGGGGCACACTCATCCATTGCCGGTGGGAATGCAAACTTGTGCAACCACTTTGGAAATCAGTGTGGCGATTTCTCAGGAAATTTGGGATCAACCTACCCCAAGATCCAATAATACCACTCTTAGGAATATATCCAAGAGAGGCCCGATCATACGACAAAAGCATTTGTTCAACTATGTTTATAGCAGCATTATTTGTAATAGCCAGAACCTGGAAACAACCGAGATGCCCTTCATTGGAAGAATGGATGAAGAAAGTGTGGAATATATACATATTAGAGTACTACTCAGTGGTAAAAAACAATGACATCTTGAATTTTGCTTGCAAATGGATAGAAATAGAAAAGACTATCCTGAGTGAGTTATCCCAGACCCCAAAAGATGAACATGGGATGTACTCACTCATAGTTGGTTTCTAGTCATAAATAAAGGACATTGAGCTTATAATTTGTGATCCTAGAGAAGCTAAATAAGAAGGTGAACCCAAAGAAAAACATATAGTCATCTGCCTGGATATGGGAAGTAGACAAGATTCCCAGGCAAAAACTGGGAACGTGGGGGTGAGGTGTCATGGGGCTAAGGGGAATTGGGGTGAGAAACATGAGAAGGGGAGGAAGGGGGGAGCTTGGGGGAATGGGATGGTGGGGATAAAGGAAGGGTGGACACGGGAGCAGAGAAATATATATCCTAATTAAGGGAGCCACCTTAGGGTTGGCATGAGACTTGACTCTAGATGGGCTTGCAGGTGTCCAGGGAGATGTCCCCAGCTAGTACCTTGGGCAACTGAGGAGAGGGAACCTGAAATGACCCTATCCTATAGCCATACTGAACAATATCTTGCTTATCACCTTAGAAGCTTCATCTGGCGATGGATCGAGATAGAGACAGAGACCCAAATTGGAGCACCGGACTGAGCTCTTAAGATCCAAATGAGGAGCAGAAGGAGGGAGAACATGAGCAAGGAAGTCAGGACCACGAGGGGTGCACCTACCCACTGTGACAGTGGAACTGATCTATTGGGAGCTCACCAAGGACAGCGGGACTGGTACTGAATAAGCATGGGATGAAACCGGACTTTCTGAACATGGCAGACAATGAAGGCTGATGAGAAGCTAAGGACAATGCACTAGGTTTCGATCCTAATACATGAACTGGCTTTGTGGGAGCCTAGCCTGTTTGGATGCTCTCCATCCTGGACCTGGATAGAAGTGGGAGGACCTTGGACTTCCTGCAGGGCAGGGAATCTGGACTGCTCTTCATTCTCGAGAGGAAGGGAGAATGGAGTGAAAAGAAGGGGGCAATGTGTGGGAGGGGGGGAGGAAAATGGGAAATGGGGAGGAGGCGGAAATTTTTTTTTCTCAACAACTAAAAAAAAAAAACTAAACAAAAAAATAAAGAAAAAAGAAAAAGGTACTGACAAAATGACTCATAGTAAAAAATGAAATTAGTAATAGAATGACTCCTAATGATATTCTGCTATATTCACAGATCAGTTACTTATTCAGGCCTCATCAGAGAAGCTTCCTCCTGCAGCAGATGGAAACAAAAACAGAGACCCAGAGGCAGGCATAACATACACACACAGAAACCTTGGATTCCACTGTTCTAAATGGAATGTCACCATCTAATCACTCCTCTCAGAGCTCAAGTTACCCTGCAGAAGAGGAGGTGGAAAGAATGTAAGAGCCATACAGAATAAGGACATAAGGAAAAGAACACCTTCTAAATCAACTGGGCAAAGCTCATATATGCTCACAGGAACTGAAACAGTAAGTATAGAACCTACACATGTTTGCACCAAGTTCTTTGCTCGCATAACTTCCAGTTTATTATTGTTATGGGAATTATGAGTATATGCACAAGTAGATCTCAGATTTTGGGGCTCTTTCTTTCTAATGTTTTTTTTTGTTCAAATTCTATGTGGTGGTTTTGTTTTATCTTATAGTATTTAACTTTCTTATGCTGTGTTGTTATTGCTTGGATGACTGCTCTTTTCTTGTGAGAGACAAAAAGGAAGTGTGTCTGGCTGTGAGAGGAGATGGAGTGGAACTGGGAGGAGTATAGAGAAGGGAAGTTGTAGTCAGGATATATTGTTTAAGGAAAGAATTGATTTTCACTAAAAGGGAAATACATTGCATATTACACTAAAGAAATAAGGGATACATTGAATGCTAAATCATGTCTCATCTCAATTCTATGAGGACTCTAAGAAAGTACAATTCATGAAAGCAGAGTGTAGGAAGGTGGTAGCCAGAGGCTAGTGGTGAACTTGGGGACATGAGGAGTTTAGTTAAAGGATATAAGTTTCAAGTATGAACAAATTGGAGATGTTAATGTATAGTATGATGGTTAAAATGTATGCTCTATTATAAGTGAAATAATTGAAGGTTAAAAAGAATATTAGTGTTTTCAACACATATAGATAACTACAGTAATAGTTTATAATAAGACTAGAGTGACCATTGAAGATGTATGTCTTAATCATATAATTACTTTCTACAATAGATAATAAATACCCATTTTGTTCATTAATTGTGTCTCAATAAGGCTGGGTGGAAGAAATAGAAAGAGTTCTTGCCTGGAGCTGGAAATCACTGCAGATTTGTGAACCACTTTATAAACCATTTGATCTTTCTTTATCTTTGTCTTCTTTATTGTTAAAATTATGAGAACGTTGACCTTATCTTGGGTAGCATTTGGGAGGAATCACTAATAATTCACAGAAAAGTTCTCAAAACTGCAGAGTGCTTAAATCACAGGCAGAGATTAGTGTGCCCATGGGTATGCACACACACACGTGTGTGTGTATGATGATGTGATATGTGATGCATATGATAGAGAATATATATGATGGTTATATATATGTATGCATATATATGTATGATGGTGTTTTTACTTACAATGTACTGAAGGGATAATAAAAAGAATTATTGAAAAATATCTGTTTCTTTAGCCTGATTTTATCTCTAAAAAGCAAAAAGCCCAAAATGGCTAAAAGAATGAACTTTTACTATGTCACCAAAGAGCCTGTCTGAGGAGAGAGGCTTTGTCCATTCATTGACTCAGTATTGTCATTTCAGATTGCATTCCATGCATCCCTTCTGTATGACTTTCAACAGGTTCTCATTCAGAAAAAAAAAAAAAGTCATTTTAGATCACACAGACAAGGTAACACTGAGCAAAAAAAATACTATCACTTTTTTCTCTCTTTTACAATTATAAAATAATTTTATAATTATTCAGGAATTTTTCTTTCCTACATCTATTTGGCCACTTGTTTCGTCAGTCACTGACAAAACAGGAAGAAATGATGGGATTTATTTCTGTTTTGTTTGAGAATTTATCTGTTAGTGGATAACTAGATCTTGACCTTCAGAGGTCAAGAGGTGAAATCAGGAGTTCAGGTCCACTTGAATAATGCTCTCATTTAAGTAGCCAGTAGTATCAATGAAATTGGGTTGATTTTACATCCTCCGTGGTTGGTTAATATCCAAGAAAATGGCATTTAAAACCAAATCACTTTTACTGCTAAATCTTTTGAGAATACACAAAATAATACAAAGATTGGGGATTTTGTTGTCTGAACACAATCTATTTGATTTTATTATTTCAGGTCCCAATACTTTCAAATTTTCCCTTCCATTTTCACCACAGCATGATGGTTTCAGGAAATGGTCCAGGATAACTTTTCTACGTTTACACTGCTGCCATTTATCCCGTGTCATGTTATTATTTTAATTAATTTGATGGGCAGGAGTCTGGAGATGACGTTCAGAGATGGCACCTCTCAAGGGGAAGGAAAAGAAGGAAGAACAAGTCATCAGCCTTGGTCCTCAAGTGGCTGAAGGAGAGAATGTATTTGGTGTCTGCCACATTTTTGCGTCCTTCAATGACACCTTTGTCCATGTTACTGATCTTTCTGGCAAGGAAACCATCTGCCGGGTGACTGGTGGAATGAAGGTCAAGGCTGACAGAGACGAGTCCTCTCCGTATGCAGCCATGTTTTCTGCCAGGGATGTGGCCCAGAGGTGCAAGGATCTGGGCATCACTGCCCTGCATATCAAACTCCGCGCCACAGGAGGAAACAGGACCAAGACCCCTGGACCTGGAGCCCAGTCAGCCCTCAGAGCTCTTGCTCGCTCAGGGATGAAGATTGGGCGGATTGAGGATGTCACCCCTTTTCCCTCTGACAGCACCCGAAGGAAGGGGGGTCGTCATGGTTGCCGTCTGTGAACAGGACTTCTCAAATTATTTTCTGATAATAAATTGCTTTGTATCAGCTAAAAAAAACTAATTTGATGTGCAAATGAATTTTATGTCTTGACTTCTTCATTCCATGAACATTAAGAATGGCAGAGGTCTGTAATCTGATTGATCATATATCCATTTATCTCTGATCTAAAGTTTCTTTGTTTTGGGGTCCATACTTTGCTTTCACATTTTCTTTTATTATGAGTTTTTATTTTAAAAAAATCTTTTTGATTTTTTCATCCCAATCCCATTTCCCCCATCTCCTCTTACCCCCTTCTTCTCACCTGTAAGAGGAGTGTATAGGGAGTCAACATTTCAATCCTTCATCTTCAGAATTTCACTTCACTAATCCACTTTTATACCTATACAGGTTTCCATTTCCTTTTGCTTTTCTTACGTTCACCATTTATCCTGATCCTTAGTTTTCTATTACAATTACCTATTGACACTTTTTTGTCACTCATATGTTTTATTGTGCTTCAAGTTGTAAGAGGGAGAAAAACAAAAGAGGATAAAATTAAGGGTAGCCAGCCTAATGCGATAGTTCTGCAAAGCATGTAAAATACAAAATATCAAATTCTTCCAAAAGCATGCTTCACTCTCTCTGGCCCTTCCCTTAAAACAGCACTGCCAAACATTTTTCAGAAAGCACCTGACACATTATCTGTCTTTTCTTCACATATCATTTCTGCTGCAACTGTCTCTTGCATCTGCTCATGTGTGTATGCATAAAATATGTTCATATATTTGAGAACAATCTGTAGATAGATTATCCACAAAGCAAAGTGGCATGGAGGTTAGGGACTTTTGACTACAGTAATATGTCATTAAGTTGGACTTTCAAATATTTGTTAAGGCGGTTTATATACTCAATGTTTTTATTTCATTTCTTTAAAAAACTCATGCCCCAGTCAATATATCCATTTACATTCACTTGTTCTGTGCAATGATATACTTAGGATCAGAATTTGTTTTGAAATAGGAGAATTATTAATTTATTTTTTTTGTCTTGCATGATTTCTCTCAACATATACTTGATCACTAGCTCATCTCATTACTCCTTTAAAAATACATTTTAAAGAAATTTAATTTTAGCCGTCTTTTTCTTCTGCCTTCTTGGTTACTGCAACCCATGTGATGTGGGAGGCATTATATTCTTTGAATATGTTTTATTGTCATCGGTTAATAAAGAAGCTGCTTTCAGTCAACAACTTAACAGTGTAAGCCAGGCTGAAAGGGATATGGAGAGAGAGTAGGCAGAGCCAAGGAGAAGCCATGTATCAGTCTTCACAGTAGACAGACACTTCCACTGGAGTCCCCCAAACTTTGCCAGTAGGCCACAACCCCTTGGAAATAAACAGATTAATTTAAGGTATAAGAGTTAGCCAGAAATATGCTGAAGCTATTGGCCAAAACAGTATTGCATTTGATACAAATTTTTATGTGATAATTTTGAAGGTCTGATTAGCTGAGAAACAAACAAGTGGCCTTCCCTTAACAAATTGGTACAAACATGGCCAAATAAATCCACTTAAAACTTGAGAGAGAAAAAAAAAAAAAAAAAAAAAAAAAAAAAAAAACCTTGAGAGAGTTTGGTAAGGAATTCTAAACACTAAAAAACAGAGTTTACAAAGCTTCTTGCTCTGTTTGCTGGCAGAAAGCAGAGATGAAGCTCTTTACAGATGTTTCCAGACTCAGCTTTAGCAGTAAAAACTATGCACTATGCAGCCTCTTTAAAAATGTCTTTGAAATTTTCTGCTTCATAGAAAAGTCTATTGGATACTGTGGGCCAGTAAGCTAAAAATGGTTGCCCACAATATTACCAAAGAACTTTGGAAGACTGTCAGACAGCGAGATGTCTCTGTCAATTCTAGAGTTTTGGAAGTTGCTTATAATGCACTTTCTGTTTACTTAGGTAATATATCCTTCTGGGCTCTTTGATGGAGTTGAAAAATAGATAGTTATAATTATAGTTTTCCTTAGTTATGATAAAAGACAAAGTAGATATAAATATTGTAACTATAGTTCTTAAATGATAACTTTTGTTATATTTAATCTTGGTATGTTTAAGTTAAAACCTTCTTTTTTACTTTTTTTTGTTTGTTGTTTTTATTTTTTTAATTTATTAAAGATTTCTGTCTCTTCCCCACCTCTGCCTCCCCTTTCCCTCCCCCTCCCCCAATCAAGTCCCCCCCCCCCTCGTCAGCCCAAAGAGCAATCAGGGTTCTCTGCCCTGTGGGAAGTCCAAGGACCACCC
>NW_026068057.1:3954818-4012480 GCF_014885135.2 Alexandromys fortis
AAAGAGCAATCAGGGTTCCCTGCCCTGTGGGAAGTCCAAGGACCACCCACCTCCATCCAGGTCTAGTAAGGTGAGCATCCAAACTGCCTAGGCTCCCACGAACCCAATAGGTACAGGATTTTATACTTCATAAAAACACAATTGCCACTAAAAATTAAATATGGCTTCCAGAAGAGATCAATGAGAATTACTAAAATGAAGATTTTCTGAAATATAATATTTTCCTAATGTAATAAACTTAGTGACAGGTAAATGGCAAATCAAGTCTACATTATGATTCTTTCTCAACCCACTCAAGAAAACAAACAAGGCTGGAAGGAGTACAGATAAACACAGAACATTTGGATAATGGTAATGTATTAATTAGACCATTCCTTAGTGCCTGTATTAATTCATCCTTAAATAATTAAATTTCAGCTACCTTATGAGGCAACTATCTTATGTCTGAATCTATACACACAAGTCTGACTGCTTGCTATAGAATAGAATGGCCTCTCTTCCTACATACTCATATATAGTCAATTAGTTGTTGATATGTTCACTTTCTCAGATATGCCTTATCTGGGAAGTAGTTTATAGTATATATTAGAATCACTGATATAATTCAAAATGACAAGGATGCTTTTTACGGGCTAGCTAAATTCCAAATTACAATGAAATAGATCCCAAACAGACATAGCAAACATTTTTTTCTGTAACCCACTGTACTGTTATCAATATATAAAAATCTATGTTGTTAATGGAGAAAAGATGGTTAACAAGCTTGCAGGAAAACTTTTTTTTTTTGTGCGTTTTAAGCGTAGAGACTTCAAACTAAAAGTTGACTTGTGGTGGAGGGCTGAAAGAACCTCAATCTGATAAAGTGACAGAAAGATTCCTTCGGCTTCACTTGTTCTTACTCTCTATTCTATGACAGTAGGAGGAGCTTGTTCCTCTGTGGGACCTGCATTGGCAGCATATGGGCAGTTCGTATATAGGGATAACAGCCTTCTAAGGGTCAGTTTCCCTGGCCAACTCTAGCTGCTCTGTCATTCTCACTTGGGCAGTCAAGCATCCCCAGATTAATAGATTCCCAGCAAGTCTACCTTTATTTATTATTACTTTTTAGCTGTGTACCAGTAGACAGATCTGAATGGCCTGGAATGCACTATGTAGACCAGAATGTTCTCAAATCTTCAGATACTGGAAAACCTCTGTATCCTGAGTACTAGCATTAAAGGCATGGCTATCGCACCCATGGTGTTTGGGGTTTTCAGTTTTATCTGCTTACATCTTCACTGTTCAAAATGCTGCCCCACATCTATGGCCATTCAGTTTCCACAGCAGTTTTCTAATTCACTGGTGCTTTTAGATCCTTAGCATTACTTACTGAATTTTCTTTCCTTTCAGTACTAAAATATCTTGAAATGTGGTAGTTTCTTTTCTCTCTTTTACCCACTGCCCACTTTTCCCTCCTAATATCATTGCTCTGGTTTTAAAACTACTTGTCAGAGACCAACTTAGAAATGTGATTTACCAGGGTAGGGGCATGGGGATTAGAAAAATAAGTAAAGAATATAATGATGCGAGTGAAAATAATAAAACAGAAAACAGAATGATAACGTGAGAGAGTTCCAGTGAATACTGAAACCACCCGTGATTAATTTCCATTTGCTTAATATACTCCTGACACCAAAAGGTGGAGTAAGATAAAAAATGGCATTAACATCATACAAAGAAATGAATATACCACTTGATGGTTGTGGGTTGCATTCTTAAACATTGCCTTGCTAGAACAATACAAGTAACACTCACACCCTAGACCAAAACATTCTGTAGACATAAAACTCTTTGGATGGAATCCATTGTTATCTCCCTATGGGAGTAGAAATGTAGTTGGATCCTTAAGGCTTTTTTATGGGTAGAAACAGATCTACTTCTCTATACCAGAAATACAAGGTCTGGATATTAGCCACACCTGTCGACAATAGCTTGAGAGAGAATAACCCTCTGATCTAAATCTAGGTGGGACATTTTGTTTGTTGAAGGTAGAAACAGACAATAACCTTGAAGGACTAGAAATGAGTTCCAACTCTCTGACCTTTGGTCAGGGTGGTTTGGCAACAACTTTGAGAAAGCTGAAACTCTCTGACCTTCAGAGAAGGTAGAAATAGGCTCGTAGTTTTGGGCCCCCACAACTACTACTGAGTCCTTTTAGTGGTACACTTAAATACAGGGTTATTTTCTGGAGTGTGACTGTCCTCCCAGGGACCATGTTTCTGAAGGGACCTGAAAGTCCCTTCTCCAGCAGCCATCAACTGTCAAGAGCTCCTCAGCTAAGAATGTAAATCTTTCTGTCGTCCATACTCCGATTTCATCTGTTTTGATCTTGTACAGTTCTTATGCACAGCTTTACAGCCACTGTGAGTGCATTGTGCAAAAGTCCTGTCACCTCCACGAAACACTATTTCACTGTGGACAGTCAGTGAAGTCTCTTACAATTTCTCCTACCCAAGTTCATCATAATGATCCCTTAGCCTTGGTAGCAGGAGATATGATTTCCCATTTAGAACCGAGGATTCCACAGTCTCCTAATATCTCTACACTGAAAAGTTGTTAGTCACCATCTACTGTAAAAAGAAGCTGTTCTGAAGATTAGTTCTAGAGATTCTTCTGGAAAGAAGCACTAATCTGTCAGTATGAATGTAAGTTACGAGTCTGTTTAATTCTTTGTTCACTTAACATTACTAGATTTTCCCCTGGGGCCATTGACCTAGCTAGTCACATGCTTTGAGCCCATTTCGTGCTAGCCAGCCTGAATTCCACCTCCAGCACTCCTGAGCATATTCCCCAAAGGACTATACTACATACAAACTTTCTCAGTCATGATCATTACTTCTCAATGCATGATAGAGAAGGAATATATCTTGGATGTCCACCAACTCATAGATAGGTCATACATCTATGGTATATACACATAATTGAATATTGTTTGGCTGTAAAGAACAAATGAATTTAAGAAATTCTCAAGTGAACTGGTGAAACTGGAAATAGTCATTCTGGTTGAGGTAACCATATCTAGAAAGACAAACGCTACCTGCTTTCTTGTATAGCTTTGGATAACATAAGTCTAGCCAGCACAATTTAGCTAATGTTAGCATCAATCCTTTACAAAGTACACTACAATTTACTATATAAAAGATTCAGTACTATTTAAGAAAATATACATATTATGTATTTGAATTTTAAGCAGAGGCTAATCTTTTCCTGAAGGAAACCTGACTTGTACAATTTAGGTAAAGTCAGGACTGTTTTTATTTAATATGTGTTAATATATTATCTGTATATTGAAAGAGCTGAATAGAAAATCCCTTATTCCTTCATAAAACCATAATTAAAGCATGTAATAATATTCAGTCCTTAACCAAAATTTGTTGAATTGACAAAAGTGTATTGCAAATTAACAATATCATAATTTCTGCCTTAGCAGCTTTCTAATTGGAGTTAAGAGCCACTCAACAAAAGAGACACCATTCCTGGTACTAGAAATGGAGGCAACTACCCAGAGTCTATGAAGTTGTGGATCTCAGAAGAGAATCTACAACCACCATTTTAATAAAATAATGTAATCCCAAATTGCACTCTAAATATTTGTGCTTATTCCCACAGATAAGCATAGTCCTCACCTCTCGCGGTAACTTGCCTTTGCAACATCAGAGACCGATACAGAAAGTCACACAATCAAAATGCTGAGCTGTAAAGTTCAGTCCCAGTGGAAACATCTACAAAAGAATGCCCATACCTAAAACTCAGGAAACATTGCATAAGAAGGGCTGGAAATATTTTAAGAGCGAGAGGATCAGAGAGCTTTCTCTGAGACTGCGAATCCTAGTAATATCAAAAGCTACACTCATTAAGTCTTACCAACATGACTGCCTAAACATTAACTGAGACATGATAAAGTAGATGGGATAAAGCCCATGAGGCCTCAAACCCACACAAAAAATTACACACAACTAAGGAGCAGTGGGAATGAGAGAAATAATTCATCTTTACAAATAAAAACACAATATTTGATTCCCTATCACAAATGGTCAGCCCTAAAAAACATACATAAATTCATACTGAGAGATTGTTTAGGAATATGCATGTTTATACAAATATGCATGTTACAACAATTAAAGAAAAAGAGTAAAATTAGAAAGAAAGAAAGAAAGAAAGAAAGAAAGAAAGAAAGAAAGAAAGAAAGAAAGAAAGAAAGAGATATATTGGAGGATTTGGAGGAAAGAAAGGTAAGGAAACATTGCAATTGTAATTCTAATCATTTTTAAAACTAAAAGGATGACTAAAAACAAGGCTACCATTCCTAATGAGAAAGCAGAATAATAAAAAGAGAATTTATGTTTAATATATGTTTTCTCATATCCAAATTATTAAATCATATTTGTATAGAAATAGTTGAACCGGTAGAACCTAGACAGCTGTCATTGTGTGCATGTAAAGAAAGATAAATTAAGATATGATGTGCCTTGTAAAAACAAGGTTATCTACAGTGTTTGTGTCTGAATGGGAGTTTTATATAAAGATGTAATGTGAGATGAACTCCTACTGAGTAGACATCCCAGTGAAAGTCTCAGGGCATCTTTCAAACATGCCCTCTGCAACATTAAACTCCTTGATTTCATTAAGAATTCTTAAGCACAGTTTTATACTTTGTGTTTTTAAAACTTGCTTATGTGCACAGGCTTGCTTTTTTTTTTTGGAGATATGGATATGTTGCCGTGTGATAAGTAGTTATTGGTGAACAGAGTTCAGAATTTAGTAATTCACTCTCTTCTTGTTTTTGTTCTAGTTTTGAAGTAATTATGCAGAAAAGGGCTATGTTGCATATAGTTTTTCTTGTGAAATACATATAGGATATGGATAGTAAGAATGTTTCTATAAATAGTTAATAAGGCAGTAGAGTATTCATGAAATTATTCTACTACTTTGCATTAGTATTAACTTTGAGTAGTCCAGTTGATAAATATATGCTAATAAGTAATTCACCTGACATTTTTCATATATAAACTAATACTATATTGCTGCCTTAGTTTGTATTTCTGTAGAAAAAATATTACTGAGTATACTGTATTGTTCTCATTGCCCATTCATATGCTTTACTTCTTTAATTATTTATGGAAATCTTTACACCATTGAACTGTGAAAAATTTTAATTATTTATTTTTAAATTTAAAATTTAATAAATTGAAAAATTTAATTATTAAGGATGGAATTGTTTTGACTGATCTATTAGAGTGGGCATATTTCACTGCAATTATCTGCCAGTTTAGTGTGGCTTTTGATTTTACTCAATGTCTTTTAAATAATACAGATATTTCCTTTCTATGAAAAGTCACTGCAAACTTATAATTTTATTTTTCATGCTGTGCATTTTATCCAAAACAAAATTACTGTCTAAAAATTAAGTTGATACTTATTTTATTTCAAGACTATTGTTTCTCCTGGTCAGTATCATTGATACAAGAGAATCAGCACTAATTTTGTATTTAGATATTTCCTTTCCATCTACTATTTGATTGTGTAGAGAACAAAATTCGCCTTTACTAAGAACCCCTATTGTAAGAATTTTATAGTTTCTAATTTGCAATAAAGTCTATGGTTTGAGAAAGAATCTATAAATTTTTGAAATGGAATTTATAAGTGGTTCAAGGCAAAACTTCATGTTTAGTTTTTTGTCATAAACTATACGTGCATATGTATAGATTTTCCAGCAATATTTATTGCAAAGATTATCCCCTACCAGTGAAATGTTTGGCCTTCTTTGTTCCTATTTATGACTAGATGTATTTTGTTTTATTGATGAATGTCTACTTTTACATGGATACCATTGACTTAGTGTCCTTTTATAATGAGTTAGGATTGTGTTCAAAGTTTTTCAGATTTATTCTTTTATTTGATATTGTTTGGTCAGTTAATGTTGTTTGCATTTTCACATCCATTTTAGAGTCATATTGTCAATTTTTACTACCCTTTCTAAAGCTCTTTTGGAAGTATGCTGCATGTTTTGATTACTCCAATGGTAAGTGTTAGCAAACATAATTAGTCATCTAATTCATAATCATGGTGCTATAGTTTAGCTTAAGAAATGCTTCCAATTCAGACTTTTAACAATATGCTTTCATTTTTAGTTTATTTGTCTTTTCTGAAACTCATCTGTACATGCCTCAACTTTAGGCTTTTCCATTTTTTCTGTATGGTTCTCTAAGACTAGAGGATCACAAGTTTTAGTACAGCCTGAGTTGCACAATGTAACCCTGTTTCAAATTAGAAATAAATGAAATAAATATATTTTATTATACAAATAATTCATTTATATTCTTCTAAATTTACAGTTATTTGAAACTCATAGATCTGATAGTTTCTTAGATTTTCTTATCATAATTATTTTGGGAATTGGAAAATTTTAACGATTCCATTTTCTTTCTAATATATGTGAGTCTGTTTATTTACCTTGATTCATTGTGAATGCATGGTTACAACCTCTCTTAAGATTTTTCCCCTTTGTTAGTTTTATTAAAATTCAAGTTTCTGTTTCCAAGTAGTTTTAGTTTAGACTGAACATCAGCCAGTTTGGATTTCTCAGTCACTTTTTTACTGACTACGATAAATGACAGCTACTTAAATTTGTGAAGCGGAGCGCTATACATTTTAACAACCAAAAAAAAAAAACCCAATGTAAATTATGTGGTCTGTTGGATATAAGGACAATTTGATAAGCAAAGTTATTTTATAGTCAGACGGCACAGTAATACTCACTAGAATACAAAATAAAATACAACCTAAACCTCATCTATTCCACATTCGACATTAATCTTTGTAGCTTGCAACAATCTGTGGAGTAATATGTAAAAGTAAAGATATGTTGACAAAGCTGATGAAGATTAGCATACCCCTGTCTTAGCATTATACGTAAAGAAGGGTTAGAGATAGCTAAGGTGGATACTCTATTCATTTGTTGTCGGTTTTCATAAGCAAGCATAAATCGTTCCTAATTCTTAAGAGATTACCCTGCTGATATGAGCGTGTAAAGAATGTAGATTATATATTCAGGTTTATCAAGAGCCTCCCCCGCCCCCCTGATTCAGGACTCAGGGCCTTGAAACTTGAATTCACAGATACATCAGGAATTAAAAGAAGGAAACAAGAATTTTAATTCTTTTTTACATACCAACCACAGTTCGTTCTTCTCCCCTTCTCTACTTCTTCTCCCACTTTTTCCCTACCCCTATCTATTCTCCAGAAAGGATAAGATGTCCCTAAAGGCTGATGTGTGAAAAAATGAGACCAATGAAGAACTAACCAATCAGACGACATCTTGTTAATGTTCATTTAGCCTGTTTTTTAATATTTATTTTAGAGTTGAGAGTATTCAGTGCTGCTTCATTATATTCTTAGTGTCTTACAATGATTCCTGTGCATTTGTTGGGCAAACACAGTGATATTTTATTCTTATGCACAGATTATGTATTCAATTTTGTTTTAAATTTTTTTTCTTTATTTTTGAGAAATTTCTTATGAATGAACTAAATTGCCATTAAATAATTGTTACAATAAACTTTGTGGGTCTCTCTAAAATGTTGTCAATTCTTACAACCTAACTGGGTAAACAGATTTATCATACTTCTAAATTGCACAGACTAATAGATATTTTAAAAATAACAATTGCTCATTTGGATATGTTTAAAAGACTTAATGTAGTTGTGCTGTGTGGGATAGCACCAACTCCCAATGTTAAGAAGCAATTTAAATTCCCAAGGGAAACATGTATTGACTCATATCAATAAGAAATTTAAACTAAGTATGAGGACTTAATATATTCATGGAGTAGATTATTTTAAGTCAAGCATATTCTCTCTTGAGCTGTAGCATTTGGTACAGACATTGTCAAAGAAGTTCATACAGATGAAAAATCTAGAATATTTTCTTTAGATGTTAGAAGAGAGTATCAGATCATCAGGAACAGGAGTTACAGGTGGTTGAGAGCCACCATGTGGCTGCTGAAAACAGAACGTTGGTTTTCTGCGAGAGGAAGATGTTCTTAACCACTGAGACAACCTCTCCCCAAAGACATTCTGGATATCTTCCTCAAGGGTCTAGCCTAAAGAGTCAGCCTGATTCTCCCTTCCATAGAAACCCATCCCCATCCTACCAGTTCTAAATCAGGTACCATGTCAAGAATCTTGCTCTAAGTTTCTCATACCCTGCCTGTTCCACAGCAAAACTCCAATATTCTCATTATACCTGCCCTGCCTACACTTCAACCCACAGGCCCCTTCCAGATTATAGCCAACCTATAAAGTTATGTCTACCTCAACACAGGCTTAGAATAGAAAACACATTCTGTACACTAGCTCTGTCCCTTCTGTCGACCTGATTTTATTCTACTTAAGTCATTTACAATTTCTAGACCCCATCCAACAGTAACTCCTTTCTTCTATTTCAATCTGATTTTGCCATATTAGATATAGAACAAGGAAAATAAGTCCAAATGCTCAGATCTCTTTAAAAAATACAAAAAAAATTAAAATCAAATAGTGTCTCACCTATAAACTTTCCAATCTGCATATGTTTGCCACTAATAATTATGTTGATGAACCCCAAAACAGAGAATTTACAATAAGCATCATGAACTTCTTCAAATAACTCAAGAAATTAAAAGAAAATGTTAAAAAATAAAGCAGAAAATAAACAAGTGAACAAACAAAAACAGCTCAATGAAATTAAGGAAAATAAATGCATTAGTGATGTCCAAGCAAACATAAATGTAAGGCTCATGGAAATGATGAAGATACCACAGGACTTGAGAAACAGAGAAGAAGACTCTAGCTGAAATGAAGAGGGAATGGAAAAATCCAATATGCCAACTAGAAAACTCACAGAGAATCTGTATATATAAAATGAATCAAGCAGAAAATTGAATACCAAGATTCAAAGATAATGTAGACAATGGTGCAAATATATATATATATATATATATATATATATATATATATATATATGCACACTAGAAATGTGGGACACCATGAGAGTACCAAACTTAGATGAGGGAGATTCTAAGTCAATGACATACTTCTGATCTTCAGTAAGATCATAGAAGAAAGCTTCCCCAGACCAAGAAAAAATATACCTACCCAGATGCAAAAAGCACACTGACCACCAAATATAAAAGACCAGAAAAGAAAATCCCCATGACATATTTAGTTAAAGCACTAAGTATAGAGAACAAAGAAAGTGTATTGAAAGTCACAAATGAAAAAAAAAAGTTCTATTTTTAGGAAAGTCAATCAGAATAACTGTAATATCTGGTTCACAGAGGACACTCTTAGAATCAGAAGAACCAAGAGCAATGCATTCTAAATTGTAAAAGACCCTGGCACGCAGCATAGACTAAAATACCCAGCAAAATCACTGGCCACTGTTGAAAAAAAAGAATCATCCCAGGCCATTAAGAGCCTAAAAAAAAATCATAGGTAACAAACCAAGCCTAAAAAATTACCAGAAGCAATATTATAGGCTGAAAAGAGGAATACCTAAGCCAAAAGACTGTGAAAAAATACAAAGCCATAATTACTTTTTAGTCTTCTTTTAGATATGAAATCCCAGCTGAAGTTTCTTCTCCTTTATCTACTCCCAGTCCCTACCCTCTCACCTCTTCTCTCCTCTGTCCACTCCTCCTCCCTTCAGAAAAAAGCAGGCCTCTCAGGAATATTAACCTAACATTGCATGACTAGTTATAATAAGACTAGCAAACCTATAGTTATTAAAACTCAAAGTACACTGAGAACACAAAAACAGCATCAAAAATGAGCAACAAGCCTACACACATTTTAACTTTAATATCAATTCTTTTAGTTCCCTAGTCAAAAGACACTGGCTGACTGTTCTGAAAATGAAACAAGATCCATTTATCTGTTGTCTTCGAGAGACATATCTTAGCATTAAAGATGGGCACCACTTAAAGTAAAAGGATGGACAAATGTCTTCCAGTCAAATAGCTCCAGGAAGCTGACATCACTATCCTAACATCTGACAAAGTAGATGTCAAGCTAAAAGTAATTAAAAGAGACAAATTAAAACACTTCATTCTAATTAAGAAAACAGTTTACCAAGAAGACATTACTATCCTAAACGTACATACACCAAACTCAGAGACACCCAATTTCACACATAAAGAAGAAATGCTACTGGATCTAGAGTCATAGATTAACATCATCCCACTAATACTAGGGGATTATTTAAATATCCCACTTTCTCTAATAGACCATTCATCTGCCCCCCCCCCACATGGACACATACCACACACTAATAACAGAGAAAATTAGCCACAAACCAGGCAGTATATGGGAAAAATGAATTTTAATTGAGGAATAGTCTCCATCAGATTAGTTGTTGGCATATCTGTGTGCTGTTCTTTTTTCTTCTTTTGACTGTTATTTGATGTGTTTAGGGTTCATGCCACTGTGGGTAGATCACTCATTCCCTTTAGGTCTGTCTGACCTAAAGGGAAATAGGAAAGATAGCTGAGCAAGCCAGGGGAAGCAATTCATTTAGCAATTCCCTCCATGGTCTCTGCCATAGTCGTGACTCCACATCCCTGCTTTCAAAACTTACTCCCTTCCTTTCTTTAGTGATGGATTGTGCCCTTGAATTGTAAATCTTTTCCTCTTTTTGGTCAGTGTTTTAGTACAGCAATAGAGAAGCAAACTGGGACAGGTCTTATATACTGCTTATTTTCTTGCTGATTTTTCTCCATATTTTTTTATTTATCTACTTTGGTAGCTTTCTTGTCTATGGTTTAACAGATCTCCTCTGTTTCTTTTTTCATGTCTTGGTTATATTTATTATCTGTTTGTTTGAATTATCTATTTGGTCCTTAAAATTTTGAATGTAGTTTATTTCATTATATATATATATTATTTTATTATGTTGATACATTGTTGCTCAAACTGTGGAATTTCCCTAGTGAAGTGTAATCTCATGAATTTTTTAAAAAAGTGTTTCTGTACTTTGTTTTGAAGATCTGTTTTTGTATGTCTTCTGATTTATAGATTTACCTATTGTTTTTGCTTTTGGTTGGCTGTGTTTTATGTGAGTTGGTTGTTTTTGCATACATACATGTTTGGGCAGAAAGCTGACAGTAGTAATAATCTTGATGCTTGACAAAGGTTCTGTGTTTGCTGCAGCAGACACTGAGTTCATCACATGTGCCCTATGAGGCTTACAGGTAAGAATGCTAAGGTTGGTTAATAAACTTGATTCTGTCTTCAGTGGCAGATGTTGCTACACAATGTCACGTCTCTTCTGCTTTGAGATTTCTGGGAGGGAATTTCAAAGAGAATCAGAACTCTGCAAGAATGTTTTGGAGTTGACAGCAGCTTTTCTCCATCAATTGCTTCTCAAATATTCCTGTTCTCAGTTGGCCAGTCTGATAGTCCCTATAGACTTAAGATTTCTTCCCTGCCGAGTGCTTGCTAGTTCTGGGTCTTTGTGCCCTACTCATACATAATGTGAAACAATGCTTCATCTACCACATACTGTGCACTTGATATGTAATTATTAAATCTACAGTTGAACTTAAGGTTCACATATTTTACTGTGTACTATTTTTGAAGATAATAATATACCCATCAATGTGTCACAGAATATTTTCAATGTGCTAGAAATCTGTGCCTTATCTACTTTTCCCTTCCAAAACTACTGCTGATTAATGATCATTTAAATGTTTCTTTGATTTTGATCTTTTTAGAATGGTATTTCATCATATGTAGTTTTTTCAACCTTTCAATTTAATTATATATAATTCAGGTTCCTTGGAGAGCTTTAATTTTGTAAATTTCTTGTTTTTTAACCATTTATTTACTGCATAATATTTTATTGTTTGGGTGTACCAGAGATTGCTTATCTATCCATCTACTGAAGAAAGCCCTGACTGTCCCAAAACTTTACTAATATTTTAATTTATACCTATGTATCTATTTTATGTGTTCATTAAATATTCAACTTATCTAGATAAATATAAAAGAGTACAGAAGCTAGACCAAGCTACAGGAGTTATTCTCCGTTTAGTGAAAACTTCTAACAGTTATTTTCAAAGTGCCTTTATTTTTGTTTTTAATTACTATTTCAACCAGCAATTGATGCCAGTTCTTGAACCTTTTTCTTTGCTTTCATTTGTATTACCAGTACATCATAAACATTCTAACATTTATATAAAATGATTTCTCTGCTGTTTTAGATACTCAAATGATTTTATGTTTTGATGACCTATAAATCTTTGGTGAAGTTTCAGATCATTTGGGCATTTTTAAAACATCTTTTTTTTTTTAAATTTTTGTTAAGGTTATTGTCAGTTCTTGACTATGCTCCAAAATTTGTTAGTAAGGCCCTACTATTAAAGACACCACACAATATGAGTAATAAAACTTGGAGAAACCAAGTTTACACTTACTTAGGAGTTTCATCATTACTGGCTAGATTTCATGGTATCAAAAGGTGTCACAGGCATATCTAGGAGAATAAAATAAACCTCTGTCTCATCCAGCAATGAATACTGTAAAATACAATAGTAACTGGCCTGATAAGGTGCACTATTATAAGGTTTAAGACTACAAAGTAATGCCGGGCAATGGTGGCGCACGCCTTTAATCCCAGCACTCGGGAGGCAGAGGCAGGCGGATCTCTGTGAGTTTGAGACCAGCCTGGTCTACAGAGCTAGTGCCAGGACAGGCTCCAAGGCCACAAAGAAACCCTGTCTTGAAAAACACAAAAAAAAAGACTACAAAGTATTCATGGACTATGTGTCTAGAAAAATCAACACAGTATGTGTCTTCTTTTTTGTTTGTTTGTTGGTTTTGTTCTTTTGTTTTTAATTATTTTAAGAGTATATTCTATAGATTAGTTTGTTTTAGTTACCATAAAGCACTAAAGTCTATCAAATTTTGATGTCACAGATTAAATGTTGGTAATATATGAAGAACCCATTGCTAAGGCCTAGTTCACTTCAATCTTCTTCTGTGTCATCTTTTAATTGGTCTATAGTCATGTCTTCTTCATTTAAAGTTCAAGTTTATTACAATTTGATTTTTAGAAAAAGCATAATATTGTGTTGGAAACAGTGTAAGCTTTTCTTCACTGCTAAGATGTGGTTAAAATTAGGAAAAAACTCAGGCTAACCATTCTGGGAGCTTTTAAAGGAATTAATTTTAAACAAAATGAAGCTATGAGTCAATGGCAACTGTAGAATTTGTAAAAGGATGCTGGATTTAAAGTATTTGAAAAGCTTATTTGAGTCAATAAGCTTTTATGGGGGAAATATATGAGATCTGGATAATGAAAACAACCAATAAAACCAAGATTCCAGGCCTGAACAACTACATGAATAATTGGGCCATTTGTTAAAATGGAGAGTACTTGGCAAGCAGTGTTGGGGGTGTCATCATAGACATACAGATCATTTTTGATAGATCATTGTTAAAATTTCTGTTTAAGAATCCAACTAGAAGTACCAAGTGCCAAATGAGCCATATGAATTTGGAGCTTATGAAATATGTTAGGAAGAAAATATAAACACTAGAAATAATGGCCTGTGGGTGATGTTAAAGGCCCTTGAATAAAGCAAGTACCAAGAATGATGACAGAGAGAAAAGAAAAGAGCTTCTGGGTCTTGGGACATGCTAGAATTTATAAGTTAGCTAGCGGTGGTGAATCTTCCAGTGTTTATCAAGGAGGACTGTTGGCAGGAGAGGTGGAGATGTTTCCAGGAGCATTAAGAAATGTGATAAATTCTGTTGAGGATTCAGAAAACTAAATGAGAACTAAGAATTAGACTTGGAGGCATGTTAGTTAGTCATTTTGATGAAGAACTGTCATGGCAGAAATGGATGAAAACCTAGCTGGAATAGGTTCAAAGGCTCATGCTGGGAAAGCATTACAAGCAGCTTCTTCTAAGAGGTCCCTAGTTGAGACCTTGAGAGAGGTCAGGGATGGGAAATGGGAGAATTAATCATAGTTTGGGGGAATAAGTAAGTTCTGTTTTCCTATTGATAATGCTGATTCAAGCTAATGTGTTTTGCCAATCCAAACTTATTGCAAAGAAGATCATCTCTTCTATCTTCTTTTTAATAATCTCTCATCTCCTATCTGCAGTGATACTTTTTATTTACATATAATACATTCCTGCTAAAAACTGTGGGCAAATGTTGATTGGTATATCTCTAATACTTAGGATTCTAAATATTTCAGTCCTGCCCTTAGATGTGACGGGCCCCTGATACTCTCTAAGGAGACATATGCACAGAGGACAGGGCCAACAAAATGTTATTAAGGATGACTTACCTGTTTTTTTACCACTCAAAGCAGTTTTGTATTGAGCTCTGCATCAGAAGAAACATATGGCATGCTATTTTCATGTTGATTATTTTTCGTTCTCATTACTATTCTGCCTCCATACTTTTCTAGTTTGATTAGTAAGGGAATATCTAAGAATACTACATTGATGGGTAAGCAGGATGCTGACACTTTTGTCTCATGTAAGTACCTAAAGTTTAAAAGATTCAGAGGCCTTTGTTAAGATACAGAGTTCTGAAATGTTCTAACTCAAGAGAAATGTTCCATTTTATGCGCCAACAAACGTACACCACCAGAAATGTGATTGCTCAGTACAGACCAAATCTTTGTGCTTTTTAACCCATTGTTTATTATGGTATGTGATAATGGTAAGTAATGAGAAAAGTTTACTGATTTATTATTTTAAATTGAGCATATAATCAGTCTTTACCTTCTAAAACAATTATTCAAGTTCTAAGCATCCATAATACATATTATTATTTGAAAACTAGTAGGTGTTATCTTCATTATGTTTCAATTATTTTTTTAGGTTCTGTCATACAAGTTTATAAATCTAATTACAGAAATAATTTGCCTCAGGTTTGCTGCTTTATGATCATGTATATTTTCAAATTTAGCATCAATTATCCTCACTGCAAGTGTGATTACTTACAAAGGTACAATGGGAGACTCTTTGAGTTCAGTGTTTCTGAAAAATACTTAGGTGTGAAAGAACCAGTGCTAATTGATTAATATCCCTAATTGTTTCTTGCAGATTAGTTACTTAAATATTGTACATTTTCAAAGACTTTAATATATAAATATTTTATTTTGAATTACATCTTAATTTTTGAGATTATAACACAATCACATCTATTTCTCCTTTTGTCCCTCCATATACACCTTATTGATCTTTCAAACTTATGGCCCTTCTTTTCATTAATTGTTGCTATATACATATATGCATATATATGTATGTATATATATATATATATTTCTAAATGCCTAAATATAACCTGCTTTGTCTGTATAATGTTATGCAGTTGAACACACTGACTGATCAGGCATCGATATTTTACTGATGCTAGAATAATCCCAATATTTTTTACCAAAGGCTGTTATCAGTAGCATATAAGGCACATTCTAAACATGATGTAAAACTTTGTAAGATAATATATGCATTTTGTAACTAGTTGGTAAGTGATTTTGACACTTTTAATTTTTAACTACATTTTATTTGTTACAAAATGTCTTTCTAAACAACTATATATGTGCTTTAAGTGGTTCATTCAAATTTATTCGTACTACACAAAATAAACTAATTCAATACTTAGCATTTTTCTATTTTTCTAATATTTTAGATATAAACAGTTTTTCTGGCATCAAATATAGGTGAATTGTCAAGATGTATAATATCACAAAATCATAAAATTTGTTATCTGAAACTAGGATTCATTTTAATAAATGTATTAATAAATTAATTCATATGCTTGGGTATGTTAAAATAAAATTGTTTAAAATTTATACTTTAAATTAGCCAGCTTCAAAAGTACCTTGCAAATCTTTCATATCAATATACTGCTGTCTATAAAGACAGAGTAATATGTAACAACCATATTTACACAGTATTTTAATTTTGGACACTTAATATAACTCTTATGCATCATTCACAGTTCATTCAATTTGTATAAGATATTGATGAATTTTTTCAGCTTCCATAAATAAAAACATCATACAGAGATATCTAACTCACTGAACTAACCAAGATAACCTTATATTAAGCAAGAATATGCTCTTTATATATTTTTCTTTTTAATTTCTTGGTGTTCATATTATTTCCATCTTTAACCATCCTGCTAAAATTAGGTTTTACTTCATTTTATGACTTACTAGAATGATTTCATCATTTTATAGCTGGAAATCATGATGTTGCCCTTAGGAAACTTTTCGGATAGTTTTAGAATATGATTTACCTCTTGGAACTTGACTCAACTTCTCTCCGCAGGAGCTATCCCTTCTGCTTGTCCCTATTTCCTATTTTTCCCTTGCCATCTCTTGTGTATTTCTACAGATCAGATCATATCCCATCTCCCGTGGAAAGCTTTCATGATAAATACAGGTCCCTAACACAGATCTGTATTCTGAAATCTATGATATCTATTTGAGTAACATTTGAGACATTTCTTAAATTTGCTACGTATACTTCAAAAAGTTTTTGATGTCTCTTTTCTTTAAGTTAAAACTTTGAAAATATTTGCAGGCTTTTCTAGGTGCATGCATGTGTATGTGTGTTTATATTAAACATATGAAAATACAGAATATTTACCTGTAAATATTGTGCTGAAGGTATTTTCACTAAGAAGTTATTAATACACAATCTGAAGTTTCAGCATTATCTATTTATCATCCCCTTGTATGCTTTAAATTCACCAAAGACAAAACGTGAAAGGTCCAGATTAGGTTAGTGGCATAATTGTTCACAAAGATAATTTATTTATGCTTAGACCATCTAAGAAGGTATTATCAATTTTCAATGGAATTTATAGCTTTGTTCTTCATGTGTCTTTAGAGGAAGTGAGCATTGTGCAAATGTCAGCAAGCATCACTGTGGCTGTATAGAATAATTTTCTGGCTGTACTTTGGTGTGTTAGTTCTATGAAACTTTGAAACACATTGTAAAAACATGACCTTGGGATGCACGGGTCATCAGAAAATGACAAATCTGTTCATAAATAGGAGGAACCATAAACAGGCACTAAGTATTTAAAAGACAAAACTTTACAAAAATGTCTAAAATTTTCATTTTGTAAGTGCTACTTTAATGTGTATATTGTTATTTAATATTTGAATTGGAAGATATTCAGATAAATATTTTATGCTTTTTCACCTGAGGCCAGGAGAAACAAATATATATACATATATGTGTGTGTGTGTGTGTGTGTGTTTGTCTGTGTGTATTCAAAACAACCCAACCCACCTTTGCTAAATAAAATGACATAAATTATATGGCATTTGTGCATTTCGGTGATGCAGTGAACGGACTCTCTGTTCAATCAAACACATCCTGGTGTAAATTGCCTAAGTACCTGCTTTTTTGCCTCACCTTCTCTACTTTTTGAGACCTGGCAATGAGAACTTTTTGTTCTCCTGAAATAGTCTCATAACTAGCCTCTTATTTCTGTTCGATCATGGCTATAATTCATCCCCAACATATAGCAGAATAATCTCCAAAAATTTTAAATCCAATCACTTTGTTCCCTCAAAAGGTGCTTTTCACAGTGTCCTTAAGCCTGGAGAATTTATATAAAAATCATTTGAGTTGCACTTAAAATAAGCTTTATGATTTAATTCTAATCGTCTTCAGACACCTCTCCTCATGATGCTCATGATTTTCCCATTATTTTAAGAGAGACCCATGCTAAACCACAGCATCTACTAAATGTACCATGCAGATTTATATTCTGGGATCTTTGTTTGGCTTTTGTCTTAGCCTGCTGAGTGTCTCCTGACTGCAAGATACATACAGAGCTTTGGTTCAGTGTTTAGATGTTTAGATTCAGGAACACATTTGTCAGGTTTCTTAATTTGTTTGTTTAATTTTCTTGTTATTTTTTTTAGCTCCTCGGTGTTCTCAAACTAATGTGATCAGATATCACACTGCAGCCACATTTTGACAGGTGTACAATATGTAATATAAAGGTCAAATTTACCTATGTATGTACATGTCTGTTACCTGCTCTGAATAAATGATCAACCAATATATCTCACAGATGAAAGGGAAAGCAAACTAAATTAATTTCAGGGTAAATAAATAATGTAAATAAAATAGAAGACATACAACTTTGAGGGGTAAGAATGAAATTAAATGCTAAGAGTGCTCTGAATCTTAAATTGTGATATTTATACATGTTCCCAAAAAGAGATTAGAGTTTCAGGTTTATTTTTTTTTAACAATTCTATAAAAGAAAAAATATCCTGTGTAAGGAGGAAATATTGCTTTTGTGCTGTTTATTCTTTCACTTCAGATCTTACAAAGTGGGCCTTGCATTTAAGCAGAAAGAGCCTATTTCCTCCCATGACATTTGTGTCCTTACTGCTGCAGTGCATGTAGCTCTCCAGGCCAGTTGGCATTGTAGCTCACAGCTGGGGAAGACTGCTGATTGCTTTTATCCTCTGGCAGCTGAATGGCAGCTTCTAGCACTATTAGGCAAGCCAGTAAGAATGAAATTTCCTAGCGAGTTCCAGCTTGATTTCTTCATGATGTGTGACTCAACCATGTGTTATTCGCAGCAATAGGATAACATGAACTTCTGGAGGGAAATCAAAGCCGTGGTGATAGACCATAATGTTTAAGAGTCTCTGGACCACATTGGTCAACAAATCTTAAAGAAGCCCTGTTAGCCTGTGGTGCCTAGCAGGGGCTTTTTGCTCTTGCTCTGATAGCTCCAGTTTTACTTTGCGTATCTGTGTGTTTCTGAGTTTTAAGAAGTTTTTACAGTAGAAGTTTTCCATATATTGTATCCACAGGGTTTCCATTGTTACTATCACTCCTGGTATTTCCTCCTCTAGCTGACCTTCCAGGTCCTAATCCTAATTTAGCCCTTCTTGTTCTGGTATTCTGTCTTAAGTGGTTATTCCAGTGAGTTCACAAAGCATATCTTTGCATGATTGTTTGCCATACAAAACTGACCATCCATGACATAGTCTGTTAAAAGTATCAGCGAATTTCATAATCGCAATCTATGCCCCATAAGCTTTAAATCCTGAAAAGAAAAACAAAAATTTAATTAAATGTGTGTTTCAACATGATTTGCATGTGCTTGAAAGCAACGTTTGTCTTACTATGAGTTGTACCTGGTTCATGCAGGGCATCTGTATAATGCCATTTTTATCTTTGATTTATCTACTGTTACTTGAATCCATTTTTCCCAGGTAATTTTACTAATTATTCTGCTCCTCCCTTGTTTTCTGACTTTGTTTTCCAATCCTCTATTGTTAAGATTTACTATTTTGCACGGTAGTGAAAAGGTATGCTCTAGCTTTGAGGATAAACATATGTTAAAAAGAACAATAGGGGAAGGATGAGAAGGGCATGTTTCTCTAAGAAAAAAATATCAGAAAATAGAACTTTACTTTCCTATCAATAGAACACTTGAATTTTTTCTTTACTTTAAACTTAAGACACTTTGATGTCAAAAATTCAAGTCCCCCAACCAAATTATTCCATAGATTATATGCCATTTATCTTCAGCTAATTCTTTTCTTTCACTGATTGTTCATGCCTTCTTTAAAAATATAAATTCATGATATTCTGTCTGTTTTCAGTGCTGTTTTCAGTGAACAGGTATTAGATCCCTTGGGTAAGTCAGAACTAATGCCCTATGGTCAGAAGGAGCCAAGTCAAGCTGATAGAGGGGGTTGGAGAAGAAAGAAGAATGGCACTTGGCTGTTGTGTCCATGTCTGCCATGATGTTCAATGTAGTTCTTTAGCTAAAATTATCCAGTTATTAAAATTATTTTCTTAAATCTTCACAGCAATAGTTCTTAAGTTTGAGAAGATAAATGAACATTTTTTTTAAATAGTGTTGGGATTTTTGCAGAGCACTAGAATAACACTAGCCCTAAATTATGTATAACAGAAGAATACCAGATCTAGAACAGTTATATGCACTCTTTCATCTGTTAGAGAACATAAAGCATAGTTATAAAGCTACAGATAGTGTTGATAATAGTTGACTTAAGCATATAACCCTCAGTGGGCTTTGCTCCTTGTTACTGGATGGAGCATCACTCAGACTGACATCTGTTCCCTGGTGCATGATTAGTGATGAATAATGCAGATGAATGCTTTGTTTCACTGACTGTGATCGGAAGTATTCATCTGGACATGAATTCCCACACTTCAGCCTGTTCTACATAGTATTATATCAACTTGACACACACTAGAGTCATTTGAGAGGAGGGAACCTCAATTAAGGAAATGTCTGTATAAAATAAGGTTTACACTAGACCTGCAGGGCATTTTTAAAAATAGGGATTGATGGAGAAGGTCCCAGCCCATAGTGTGTAGTGACATCCCTGGCAGTGTTGGGTTCTCTAAGAAAACAGTCTGAGCAAGCCATGAGGAGCCTCCATTGTTTCTAAGTTAGATCCTGTCACTAAGTTCCTTCCCTGTTTGAGTTCTTGTCCTTACTTTTAAGAGATGCACTACACTGTGGAAGTGTAATTCAAATAAGCCTCTTCCTCACTAACTTACTTTTTAGTCATGGTGTTTCATCATAACAACAAAACTTCTATCTAAGATACAACTTAACACTTGATTTTTTTTTGTAAAATGTAAAGCGTACTTTTTATTCATCCAGAATGATATTATCTTTTTTTCTTTTTCTTTCTTCTTTTTTTTATTGAAAGAAAAGAAAAAAAAAGAAATTCCCACCTCCTCCTAGCCTCCCATTTCCCTCCCCCTTCTCCCACTCTTCTCCTCCTCCCCCCACTCCTCTCCCCCTCCTTCTCCATTCCGAAGAGCAGTCAGGGTTCCCTGCCCTGTGGAAAGTCCAAGGTCCTCCCCCCTCTGACCATGTCTAGGAAGGTGAGCATCCAAACTGGCTAGGCTCCCACAAAGCCAGAACATGAATTAGGATCAAAACCCCGTGCCATTGTCTTTGGCTTCTCATCAGCCCTCATTGTCTGCCATGTTCAAAGAGTCCGGTTTTATCCCATGCTTTTTCAGTCACAGTCCAGCTGGCCTTGGCGAGCTCCCAATAGATCAGCCCCACTGTCTCCGTGGGTGGGTACATCCCTCGTGGTCCCGACTTCCTTGCTCATGTTCTCCCTCATTCTGCTCCTCATTGGGACCTTGAGAGCTCAGTCCGATGCTCCAGTGTGGGTCTCTCTCTCTATCTCCATCCATCTCCAGATGAAGGTTCTATGGTGATATGCAAGATATTCATCAATATGGCTATAGGATAGGGTCATTTCAGGTTCCCTATCCTCAGCTGCCCAAGGAGCTAACTGGGGACATCGCCCTGGGTACCTGGGAGCCCTTCTACGTTCAAGTCTCTTGCCAACTTTAAGATGACTCTTTTAATTAAGTTATGGGATTCCCTGCTCCTCTATCCAACCTTCCTTTATCCCAATCACCCCGTTTCCCCAAGTTCACCCCATTCTCCCCTTCTTACTTTTCTCTCCCCATCTCCCCTTACCCCCGTCCCACCCCACCCCCAAGTTCCCAATTTTTGCCCGGCAATCTTTCTACTTCCCATATCCAGGATAATAACTATATGTTTTTCTTTGGGTTCACCTTCTTATTTATCTTCTTTAGGATCACGGAATATAGACTCAATGACCATTATTTGTGACTAGAAAACAATTATGAGTGAGTACATCCCATGTTCCTCTTTTTGGGTCTGAGATACCTCACTCAGGATAGTGTTTTCTATTTCCATCCATTTGCATGCAAAATTTGAGAAGTCATTATTTTTTTTTACCGCAGAGTAGTACTCTAATGTGTATATATTCCATACTTTCTTCATCCATTCTTCTATTGAAGGACATCTAGGTTGTTTCCAGGCTCTGGCTATAACAAATAATGCTGCTATGAACATAGTTGAACTTTGTCATATGATAGGGTATCTCTTGGATATATTCCCAAGAGTGGTATTGCTGGGTACAGGGGTAGGTTGATTCTGAATTTCCTGAGAAACTGCCACACTGATTTCCAAAGTGGTTGCACAAGTTTGCATTCCCACCAGCAATGGATGAGGGTGCCCCTTCCTCCACAACCTCTCCAGCACAGGCTATCATTAGTGTTTTTGATTTTAACCATTCTGACAGGTGTAAGATGATATCTCAAAGTTGTTTTGATTTGCATTTCCCTGATCGCTAATGAGGTTGAGCATGACCTTAAGTGTCTTTTGGCCATTTGCAATTCTGTTGAGAATTCTCTGTTCAGGTCAGTGCCCCATTTTTTAATTGGGTTATTTAGTGTTTTAAAGTCTAGTTTCTTGAATTCTTTATATATTTTGGAGATCAGACCTTTGTCAGTTGCAGGGTTGGTGAAGATCTTCTCCCAGTCAGTAGGTTGCCTTTTTGTCTTAGTGACACTGTGCTTTGCTTTACAGAAGCTTCTCAGTTTCAGGAGGTCCCATTTGTTCAATGTTGCCCTTAATGTCTGTGCTGCCAGGGTTATACATAGGAAGCGATCTCCTGTGCCCACGTGTTGTAGGGTACTTCCCACTTTCTCTTCTATCAGGCTCAGTGTGTTCAGATTGATATTGAGGTCTTTGATCCATTTTGACTTGAGTATCTTATGCTCCACTCTGAGTTAAAGTGAATTAAACTTTCTTTTTAAAATTGTTTTTATTGAGTTATATATTTTTTCTCTGCTCTCCTCCCTGCCTCCCCCTCCCTTCTATTCTCTCTCATGATTGCTACACTCACTATTTACTCAGAAATTTTTTTGTTTGTTTTTTATAATTCCCATGTAGATTAGATGCATGCATATCTCTCTTAGGGTCCTTTTTGTTGTCTAGGTTCTTTGAGATTGTGAATTGAAGGCTAGTTTTCCTTAGAGTTATGTCTAAAAGACACTTATTAGTCAGTATATTTCATACTTATCTTTCTGGGTCAGGGTTACCTCACTCAATATGATGTTTATTGAAATCCATTCATTTGCCCTCAAATTTCAAGATATCATTATTTTTTTGTTCACCACTGCCTGGCTCTATTATACAAGTTAACCACATCTTCTTTATCCATTCTTTGGCTGAGGAGCATTTTGGTTGTTTCCAGGTTCTGGCTATGACAATAATGCTGCTATGAACACAGTTGAGCACATGTCCTTGTGACATGATTGAACATCCTTTGTGTATATACCCAAAAGTGGTATTGCTGGGTCTTGAGGAAGGATGTTTGCTAATTTTCATCATACTGGTATTCAAAGAAACTGTACCAGCCTGCACTCCCACTAACAACGCTGGAGTGTTCTCTTTATCCCACATCCACTCCAACATAAGTTATCATCTGTGTTTCTTATCTTGGCCATTCTTACAGATGTAAGATGGAATCTTAGAGCTGCTTTGATTTGCATCTCTGATTGCTAAGGACATTGAGCATTTCTTTAAGTATCTTTCAGCCATTTTAGATTCCTCTGTTGAGAGTTCTTTGTTTAGGTCTGTACTCCATTTTTTAACTGGATTATTTTTTATTTTGATGACCAATTTCTTGAGTTCTTTGTATATTTTGGAGATAACACTCTGTCTGATGTGGGCTTGGTGAAGATTTTTTCCATTCTGTAGGCTGTATCTTTTCTTGATGACCATGTGTTTTGCTCTACAGAAGTTTCTCAGTTTTGGGAAATCCTATTTACTAATTATTGGTACCAGTGTCTGTGCTACTGGGGTTATATTTAGGAAGTTGTCTCCTGTGCTAATGTCTTCAAGTGTACTTTCTGCTTTCTCATCTATAAGGTTTAGTGTGGATTGTTTTATGTTGAGGTCTTTGATACATTTGGACTTGTGTTTTGTGCATTGCAGTAGATATGGATTTGATTTCTTTCTTCTACATGTTGATATACAGTCATGCCAGCACCATTTTCTAAATATGCTTTATTTTTCTATTTCATGCTTCTTTGTTAAAAATCGGGTGTTCTTAATTGTGTTGATTGATATCTGTGTCTTTGATTCAGTTTCATCGATCCTTCTTTCTGTTTTTATGCCAATACTAGGCTGTTTTCAGTGCTGTAACTCTAGTAGAGTTTGAAGTCAGGGATTGTGATGCCTCTAGAAGTTCCTTTATTGTACAGGGTTGTTTTTGCTATCCTGGGTTTTTGCTTTTCCATATGAAGTTGAGTATTGTTCTTTCAAAATCTGTGATAAATTTTGCTTGGATTTTGTTTTTTTGTTTGTTTGTTTTTGTTTTCTTTTTCTTTCTTTTTCTTTTTAAAAAGGAAAACAAACTGTCTTTTTTATTTTACATATCATTCCAAATTCCCTCTCCTTCCCCTCCTTCCATTCCCTCCACCTTTCCCTGCACCTTATCCCCCTTCCACTTCCCAGAGAGAACAAGGCACTGAGGAAGGATCAAGGCCCTTCCCACTATATCCAGGCTAAGAAAGGTATCGATCCAGAGAGAATGAATTCCAAAAAACCCATGGACAAATCCTGGTGCCATTGCCAGTGGTCCCACAGTCTGGCCCACCCACATTAAGAGGGTCTACTTTGGTCCTATGCTGGCTCTTTCCCTTTCCTATTGGAGCTGGTGAGCTCCCATTAGTTCAGGTAAACTGTCTCAGTGGCTGTCCCCATCATGGTCTTGACATTTTTGCACATATTTGCACTCCTACCACTATTCAACTGGACTTTGGGAGCTCAGACCAGTACTATGCTGCAGGTATATGCCACTGTTTCCATCAATTGCTTGATGAAGGTTCTTTGGTGACATTTAAGATATTCATCAGTCTGAATACAGAACAAAGCCATTTCTGGCATCCTTTTCTCTATTGCTTAGTGTCTTATCTGTAGTCATTCTTGTGTATTCCTTGGTATTTCTCTAGTATTAGGTTTCTTGTAGCCCATAATGACTTTCTCAATCAAAATATCTCTTTCCTTGTTCTCATATCTGTCCTTCCTCCATCTCAACTATCCTGTTCTTTCAAGTTCTCTTCCTCCCTTCCTTTCTCCCTTTCATTTCCCCTTCCACCCTCCCTTCTCCTCCACCTCCATGCTTCCAATTTTGTCAGGAGAACTTTTCTCTGTTCAGGTGAATCTATATATGTATTTCTTAGGGTTCATGTTGTTACATAGCTTCTCTAGAGTCATAGACTATAGGTTCATTATCCTTTGCTGGAATTTAATGGGCATTGCATTGAATCTGTAGATTGCTTTTGGTAAGATTGCCATTTTTACTACATTGATTCTACCAACCCATGGGCATGTGAGATCATTCCATTTTTCTGGTGTCTAATTCAATTTCTTTCTTCAAAGATTTAACATTCTTGTCACACAAGTCTTCTGCTTGTTTAACAGAGTTACTCCAAGATATTTTATGTTATTTGTGGCTATTGTGAAGGGTGATGTTTCTGATTTCTTTCTCAGCCCAGTTATTATCTGTGTAAAGAAGGGCTACTGATTTTTCAAGTTAATCTTATCCTGCTACATTACTTAGGGTTATATAGGTGTTAGGGTTGGATAAGTTCCTTCGTAGAATTTTTGGAAACACTTATGTAAACTATCATATCATCAGCAAATAGTGAGAATTTAACTTCTTTTCTGATTTGTATCTCCTTGATCTCATTTTTTGTCTTATTTTCAAGCTAGAACCTCAAGTACTATGTTGAATAGATATAAAAAGTGGATAACCTTATCTTGTTCCTGATTTCAATGGGATTACTTTGAGTTTCTCTCCATTTAATTTGAGGTTAGCTGTTGGCTTGTTGTATATTGCCTTTATTATGTTTAGGTATGTTCCTTGGATTCCTGATATCTCCAAGACCTTTATCATGAAGGGATGCTATATTTTGTCAAAGGCTTTTTCAGTATCTAATGACATGATCATTTGATTATTTTTCAGTTTGTTTATACAATAGATTACATTAACAAATTTTTGTATGTTGAACCATCTCTGCGTCTCTTGAATAAAGCCTACTTGGTCATCATGGATGATTTTTCTGATGTGTTGCTGCATTCTGTTTGCCCATATTTTATTATTTTTGCATTAGTGTTCAAGAGTGAGATTGGTCTGTAATTCTCTTTCTTAATAATGTCTTTGTGTGGTTTGGGTGACAGGGTAATTGTAGCCTCCTAAAATGAATTTGACAATGTTCCTTCTATTTTTATTGTGTGGAACAATTTGAGCGGTTATGGAATTGGTATTAGTTCATCTTTGAAATTCTTGTACAAAGATTTTCTGTGTTGAAACCATTTGGTCCTGGGCTTTTTTTCGTTAAAAGACTTTTGATTTTGTTTCTATATCTTTAACAGTTATAGGTATATTTAATTTGCTTATCTGATCTTGATTTAATTTTGTAAGTATATTTATCCAGAAAATTGTTCATTTTCTTTGATTTTTTTCAATTTTGTTGAGTAAAGGTTTTCTAAGTATGATCTGATGATACTCTGGATTTCCCCTGTGTCTTTTTTTATGTCTCCCTTTTTATTTCTGATTTTGTTAATTTGGATATTCTCTCTCTACCTTTTGCTTAGTTTGGATAAAGGACTGTCTATTTTGTTGATTTTCTTGAAGAACCAATTCTTTGTCTCATTGATTCTTTGTATTGTTTTCTTTGTTTATATTTTGTTCATTTCAGCTCTCAATTTGATTATTTTCTGCCCTCTTGTCCTCCTAGGTGAGTTTGTTTCTTTTTGTTCTTGAATTTTCAAGTGTTCTATTAACTCACTAGTGTGGAATTTTTTTTTTTTTTTAGCTTCTTTAAGTATCATGTAGTGCTATGAACTTTCCTCTTAACACTGGTTTCATTGTTTCATAAATTTGGGTGAACTTATGATCACTTTTTTTGAATTTTAGGAATTTGTTAATTTCTTCATTTATTTCTTCCTTGACTTAATTGGTGATTCAGGTGAGCATTGCTTAAATTCCATGTGTTTGTGGGCTTTCTGAAATTAGTGTTGCTGTTAAATTCTAATTTTAAGTCATGGTGATCCTAAGGAATACATGGGTTTATTCCAGTTTTTTTTTTTTGTGTGTGTGTGTGTGTGTGTGTGTTTTATTTTATATCTGATGAGGGTTTTTGTTACCTATTATGTAGTCAGCTTTTGAGAAAGTTCCATGAGGTGCTGAGAAGAAGATGGTTTTTTTTTATGCTTGGATGGAATGTTCTATAGATGTCTGCTAAGCACATTTGAGTCATTAATCTGTTAGTTCTCTTATTTTTTCTGTTAAGTTTCTATCTGGCAAGCCTGTCCAGAAGTGAAAGTGGGGCAAATGATACTTTCATTTTTACCATCATTTTACTAGTTATTTTATTCAATAATTTATGCATATTTATGTTATATTACTCATCTATTGATATTCTAACATAAATTTCTTTTTGTTAACAAACTTAGAATTTTAAAATGTACCTTATAGCTAGGTGGTAATGTAATGTTGAATGCCTTTAATACCAGCACTTGGGAGGCAGAGGTAGGTGGATCTCTGTGAGTTCAATGCCAAAATGGGCTAGAGAGTGAGTTACAGGATAGCTAAGTCTACACAAAGAAACTCTCAAAAATGAAAATAAAAATGTACCTGGGGAACATGTATAACCCACTTCAACCTACACCCAAGAATATATTTCATTAAAAAATTTAAATTATTATTGTAGAAAGAGCTGCAGGCCTGCTTTTTGTCCTGCCCGGCTCCCGTACAGCTAGCTTTATACCCGAAATAACAACACACAAAATGTATTCATTTAAACACTGCTTGGCCCGTTAGCTCTAGACTCTTACTGGCTAACTCTCATATCTTGCTTTAACCCATATCTAATAATCTGTGTAGCATCACGAAGGAGTGGCTTACCGGAAAGGATTCTAGTGTACATCCATCTTGGGCTGGAGCTTCATCACCTCTGCCCTGGAGAGGAGCAGCATGGCATCTGCCTCACTTCTTCCCAGCATTCTGTTCTGTCTACTCCACCCACCTAATTTTTCTGACCTATCAGGCCAAGCAGTTTTCTTTATTGATTAACCAATGAAACAACAGATTGACAAATGACCTTCCCACATCATATTATCATATATTTTATATCTAATAAACACATTATTTGCAAAATGGAGTTTTGTTTTCAATTATTTATATTTTGTATAAATTTTCTCAAGGTTTTTCCATCTAACTACTAATTCCCTTATGGCTGGTACCATGATTTTTCTTGTGATTTAATTATGAAGAGCTGCTTGAACTATTCTTAGTGGCTACCAGTATTGTGCCCAGATTACTACCCCAAGAGAGACCACCAGAGAGGCCCAGACTGTAATAAGCAAGGTTTAATTAGCATAATACACACATGGTCAGAATCTGTTTCCAACACCCCGTTGCAGCGAGGTAGAGAGAGGAGTTAAGAGTTCCTTTGTGGTGTTAGCTTATTTTAAAGGCAAGAATCACAAGCAGCCCTTCTGGGCAGTCGGGGGGCGGGTCTGGCGTGGGTGCAAGGTATTTGCTTCTTTCCAACCTTCTGTGTTAGCAAGTTAGCAAGCAAGGCCACACCGTTTCTAAGTCAGAGCATCCTTATTACCAGATAGTTCTGTCCTGAATCTATGCTTTGTATTCTCCCAAGTCTGGATCGGGGGTACTGTCCTTCCAGGGAGCATGAAGCTAGCCTGGGGTTTCTAACTTTAAAACATTTTGCTAGGAAATTTCTCCTTGCCCCTTTGAGAATAAGGGGTGAGGGTTTTTCATCCAGGTAAAATCTTTAATACTTGAGTTAAATAGCATTTTCTTTCCTTATACCAAGTGCTCACAAGGAACCAGGACTTGATATCACTTTGAAATACCTTCAGTTTGAGTGCTAATAAGTCATAGTTATAATTTGATTTCTAACTTCACTCAACAGTTTGTAAAATATTGTGGTAAGAAATTATTAGAAGCACCATCTTTCCTGATTTACCTAGAACAAGAATTAGTTGATGGCTTCTGGTGTGAAGTTCTTCTGGGAAATAACTCAGTTTTTGTTGAGGGGATGGCCACTGGGAGTCGTTCCATGCTCCAGCGAATCTATGGGCACAAATATTGGAGCTGGTATTTTTTCTTCTATGCATGGGGTCACAACAGGGCAGGGAACCCTGACTGCTCTTTGGACTGGAGAGGGAGTGGGGAGAGGAGTGGGGGGAGGGGGAGAGGAGCAGAAGGAGGGGGAGGGAAATGGGAAGCTGGGAGGAGGCAGAATTTTTTTTTCAATAAAAAAAAAAGAATGGAGGGCTGGAGCTGAGAAGACAGGAAAATCAATGTGATTAGAGTCTGACACATGAAACTACCAAATTATCAATAAAAGTATTGTGGAAAAAAAGAATGGCAGATTCTCGGTGAAATGATGAGTCCTCTGGGATTTTGGTGCCTTGGTCATCCAGCCAACTCATGTTTTATCTCCTGTACATCATAGGAAATACGAATTTAGTCTTATAGTAATGTATCCTGTTTATTTATTCTGCTTTTTTTTTTACTTAAGTTACAAAGACTTTAAGTACTAGAGTTAAGTATTATTTATTCTATGTTTTAAAGTTTCTTCTAGCATATCATTTAGTTACTACTGTACACCGAGTTAAAATAAACTTCCTGTTACATCTTCCTATTCAGGAATAATCTCTTTAATGATCAGTAGAACAACTTGATCTTCTCTTCTTGGTTCAATATTTTTCAACTGCATTTAGGTTAATCTATTGCTTACATTTGTAATTCACTCATTAGATCAAGGCATTTACATAAGAAGGAAATATATTACATTCACAATTTACCTACAGCAATTAGCATTTTGATATCACAATCTATTTAAAAATATATGCTTGATTTGTGTAATAGAGTACATTTGGATACATCCATATAATTTTATTTTAAATTTTATTAGATGCACCCTTTTCCATTTTCCCCTTTGGTGCCGAGTATTCTCTTCTGCTTTGTTCTGTTGCCTTCCCTTTTTACTTTATCATGGGAATGTTTCATTTTGCTTTTATGCATATTACTTACACCAGTATGCAATATTTAACACTTAGACACACAGTGAGAGAGAGCACATGGCTAATTTTCTAGTTTGTTCCCCATGCCTTCTACAGACTGCCTGCCCGCTTGCCTTCCTTCCTTCCTTCTTTCTTTCTATTTTTCTAATTATTGAAAATAGATTTTTTTCAAACATACTATATCCTGATTATTATTTGCCCTCTTTCTATTAATTTCAGTTTTCCCCCACCTACCCTTTCATCCAGATCCATCCCCTTTCTTTCTCTCATTAGAAAACAGTCATCTTGCTTCTAAGATATATAATAATATACACTATATTATTAAGATATAGTGTATACACTATATTATTAAATATACTGTATTATAGTATACACAATATACATTATATTATTAAAATAATAAATATAATATAATCAGTATAATAATATAGGAAAACAACATTAGAAAAGGACAAAACAAACAAGATCACCTACAACAGGTTGGACCCTCCCACATTAATCACTAAATAAGATAATACTTCACAGGCTTGTTCACAGGACAATCTTATAAAGACATTTTCTTAAATATCAGTCTCTTTCTTGGATAGCTCTGGCTACAATAAATGAAAAACTTAACAATAACTCCAAAAACAAAAATCAAAACCCAACTAGGATAATATTCCTTAGCTGCAGTGATAAGGACATGGGTTTATTTTTATATATATTCTATTCTTTTATCATTTTGTTTGTTATTAGTTCTCTCTATCAAGCCCTGTTTGTCCTGGACCTCTGTATGTAGACTAGGCTAACCTCTAACTCAAAGAGATCCACCTGCTTCTGTTCCCAGATTAGAGGCATGCACCAAACTATCTTTTCTAAAAACAAAACAAAATAGAATTGTAGTAGGAGGGCCACTTCTTTGTTCTAGGCTGCTCAGCCCTGAAATAATCACACAGAAACCATATTATTTGCAATACTGTTTGGCCAATAGCTTACGTGTATTTCTGGCTAACTCATATCTTAAATTAACCCATATCCATTCATCTGTATATCTCTGTGAGGCTGTGTCTTACCAGTAAAATTCTGGCATCTGTTTCTGGTGGGGCGACATGGCTTCTCTCTGACTCTACCTCCTTTCTCCCAGTATTCAGTTTAGTTTTCCCAACCTATCTCTGTTCTGCACTGCTCCGCTATAGGCTCAAAGCAGTTTCTTTATTAACCAATGGTATTCAAAATATACAGAGGGCAATACCACATCACTTCCTCTTTTCTGTTTAAATAAAAAGGAAAGTTTTAACTTTAACAGTAAAATTACATATAACAAAACAGGTATCAAGCAAGGATTAAAGTTACAAAATTTATGTATATTCTATCTTTTATCATAACTAAGGAAAATTATATCTATTCTTCAACTCTATCAAAGACTCCAGATGGATATAATATAACCTAAGTAAACACAAAGTGCCTTGTAAGCACTTCCAAAATTCTACAATTGACAGAGACATCTCACTGCCTGGATAGTCACCCAAAGTTTTTCTGTAACATTGGGGCATCTATCTTCCGTCTACAGGCCCATAATATCCAGCAGACTTTTCCACAAAGCAGGAAATTTCAAAGACAATTCTGTCTGTATTGGTAGTTTGCCAGTCACTTTTTTCTGTATCCTGCAGAATGTTTGGCAGACTCTTTCATGAATCAGGAACTCCAAAGGACTGTCTCACCATTTTTAGGCAACTTCAACAGTCATTTCTCTGTGGGTCCTGCATGTACACTTCATACAGCATAACATCAAGCAGTCCATGCCAGAGCAGTTTCTTGCCCAAATGGCTAATCAACTCCATAAGGAACCTCTTCAATGCCCATCATCCTCTTGAAGTAATCGATGCTACCAAGAGCAGATGTGTCTCATTGTCATGAAAAGTCCAACGCTCTTAAACATTTTAAATGCCATATTCTCAATGTCTCTGAAAGATCTGAAGAATACCTAACTGAAGTATATTTCTATATATGTAGAAAACCTAACTAACATGGCTACAAGCTTGACTATTATATATGATTATCTATTAACCTATATTTCTTAATTATACATAATATTTTAAATGAGCTGCATAAACACAGTACCTTAACCAAGAGCAGAAATATACATTTAATAAAATTGACCTTAAAGTTGTATCAACAGACCAAGATCCATACCAGTGCAAATCTTTATAGCACAGAATAAATAAATATTTTGGAAGTTGATAAAAGATAGTAGAAGGGAAAGATTATATACTCTCACTTACCCCATACCCATTTTATCCTGTAATAAGTATGTTTTCCTGACTGATATAAGAGCACCCCATAGGTTTTGGCTTTTAAACTTTCAATTACATTCCCAACAAGACTAAGAAAACAAAAATTATTCACTGTCACTTATAATTCTAATTATATGGCCTTATTTGTAAAACAGACAAAGGCCTCATGTATGATTACTTAGTAATTAGATATAATTACTTCATTTAAAATGCAACTCATTGTTTAATGACCATGTCATGTAGTACCTGAAATATTACCTAGAGGAAAGCTACCTACTCAGCAGGAATATGTGCCTCGGTGAACTAACGTGCATAATGGAAGACTTCCATTAGTACTGAACTACTTCACACTGGGGTGTGTTTCTTACAGCAGCCTTATTGGGCAGTGCCTAAATTAAATATGTGAGATCAACCATTGAAATCTGAAAAGTATCCCTGTCTAGGCTGAAAACCACCTTTTTCATGAACTCTCAAATGGCTTTATAAAAATAAAGTACACATTAATGTTTAAGTTAAAAAAAACTATGAATATAGAAATACATAATTAAATAGATTTTGTGATCATTTAAACCTATAAATTTTACTTTTGAAATATCTTTTTGAGGTAGTTATGTCTAGATGATTGATTTATCTAAACTCTTTAAAATATGCCAGAATTAATATTTAACCCAAACAAGTTCATGTCCCCTGGCTGTTAAATAAGATTCAAGAAAAATGTTGGTCTTGAGGCTAATGATTTCACTTCTGATTGATGCTCCTTTTGACAAAAATAAAGTAAAATAACCCTTTGTTAAACTCATATACATTTATGTTCCTCAAGATTAATTATATACTTGGCATGTCAGTTTGAAAGAGCGATTCCTTATAAAGGTAATTAAAAAAAGAAAACTGTTAAACAAGGTCTATGTTTTAATTGCCTTTGTGATGTTGTTTATTTCTTAGTTTTGATATGAAGTGCTGAAATGTTAGATAATGAATGTGTATTACTAACACCTAATTCTCTGGTGAATGCAGTTAAAGAGATTTATGCTAATAACTTCCCTTGAAGATTAATTGTTTTAAGACAGATGAGTGTTCTCAGAAATCTTTTTTGTATTCTTATTTTCATTTAGGAGTGGTGCATGTTCATATTAACTATTGCTACCTGCTTACAGATGAAATTTATTTATTTAAACAAAAATGAGGCTGGAACAAGTTTACTTTCTTATAATGTGTGATTTCCCCTATCCCAATTTAAAGCTTTTTAGTTCATAGCTGCATTGAAGACAGCATGCAGCATTTTCAAAGGTGTCTTATCATTGTCACCTGAATGACAAACAAGAATGGTGCTTTTATTTTCACACTATTTATTTATTTAAAAAAAGACATTGCAACAGAGTGTCTTCAGACCCTGGGAATATAGTCCTTACTTTCAGATACCCAATTGCTTCCCCTTACACCATTCACTTGACTGTATTAAAAGTATCTGGGGTTATACATAGGAAGCGATCGCCTGTGCCCATCTGTTGTAGGGTACTTCCCACTTTCTCTTCTATCAGGTTCAGTGTGTTCAGATTGACATTGAGGTCTTTGATCCATTTGGACTTGAGTTTTGTGCATGGTGATAGATATGGGTCTATTTTCATTCTTCTACAGGTTGACATCCAGTTGTGCCAGCACCATTTGTTGAAGATGCTTTCTTTCTTCCATTGTATACTTTTAGCTCCTTTATTGAAAATGAGGTGTTCATAGGTTTGTGTGTTAAAATCTGGGTCTTCTATACGATTCCATTGGTCAACTTCTCAGTTTTTATGCCAATANGATGGTAATGCCTCCCGAAGTTCCTTTATTGTATAAGATTGTTTTGGCAATCCTGGGTTTTTTGTTTTTCCATATAAAGTTGATTATTGTCCTCTCAAGATCTGTGAAGAATTTTGATGGGACCTTGATGGGAATTGCATTGAATCTATAAATTGACTTTGGAAGAATTGCCATTTTTACTATGTTGATCCTCCCAATCCAAGAGCAAGGGAGATCCTTCCATTTTCTGGTGTCCTCTTCAATTTCTTTCTTCAATGCCTTAAAGTTCTTGTCAAATAGATCTTTCACTTCCTTGGTTAGAGTTACTCCAAGATATTTTATGCTGTTAGTGGCTATCGTGAAAGGTGATGTTTCTCTGATTTCCCTCTCTGCTTCCATATCCTTTGTGTATAGGAGGGCGGCTGATTTTTTGGAGTTGATCTTGTATCCTGCCACATTACTAAAGGTGTTTATCAGCTGTAGGAGTTCTTTGGTGGAGTTTTTGGGGTCGCTTATGTACACTATCATATCATCTGATTGTGAGCTCACCAAGGCCAGCTGGACTGCCACTGAAAAAGCATGGGATAAAAACAGACTCTCTGAATATGGCAGACAATGAGGGCTGCTGAGAAGCCAAAGACAATGGCACTGGGTTTTGATCCTCCTTCATGTTCTGGCTTTGTGGGAGCCTAGCCAGTTTGGATGTTCACCTTCCTAGACCAGGATGGAGCGGGGAGGACTTTGGACTTTCCACAGGGCAGGGAACCCTGACTGCCCTTCAGACTGGAGAGGGAGGGGGAGAGGAGTGGGGGGAGGGGGAAAGGAGAGGGAGGAGGGGGAGGGAAAAGGGAGATGGGGAGGGAAATGGGAGGCGGGGAGGAGGCAGAATTTTTTTTTTCAATAAAAATTATATTAAAAAAGTATCTGGGTTACACTTCCATATTAAACATTTATAATATGTATAGAAAATATTAAGATATAAGCAGCTACAGAACCAACAATAAATATTAAAATTTATTTCCATTAGGCAGAAATTGTCAGCATTGCTAGAATTTGGATAGTGGGTAAACCACTGTCATGATTTGAATAATTGTTTAGTAACTGTTTAATGTACTAAAATAATTGTTCTTATTTTTAATATGTAAAGTTATTCATTTAATTTATTAGAATATACTCGCCAATACATTCATAGTTATTATTATTTGCTTTGATACAGAAATATTTATATTTAAATTTTTATAAACAGTAATATTTAGCTCTATACTCTCACATATTTCATTAAGACATAAAAATGCCTTAAATGATAATTATTAAAATCCAACTCTTTAGAATTTTACAATGAACTCTAAATATTGCTATTTAATATAGCTAACAAAATGATTAATTAAGTAGTTTTTTTAATAATGGTAGTACTGTTACTTCTAGAATTTAGACCTAAGGTTTCTAAAATCTCAGTTGTAAGCAAAGCTGCAAAACAACAAAATGAACACATGTGTAAGGTATGTTTAAAATCATATGTTGTAAATATGTGTATTAAATCATAACTTTTTTTGCGGTAGCTTTATGACTGATTGTTAAGGCAAAGTACTATGCCTCAGACCTGTACTTACATTTAAAATCAAATTAGAAAGTTGGATCCCTTAATGTAGGTATCTTCTTCCCTGCTCCTATATCCGCCCTTCCTCCATCTCCAACCTCACACTCACCCAAGCTGTTGCCAGTCTTTCCCTTTCTCCTTCCCTCTCCCCGTCTCCCCTTTCCCACAAGCTCACCCCCACTTCTGTCCCCACCCCCATGCTCGCAACTTTTGCCCTTCAATCTTGTTTGCTTCCAATTTCCAGGAGGCTCTATAAGTATTTTTCTTTAGGTTCACCTTGTTATTTAGCTTCTCTGGGCTTGTGAACTCAGGCTAAACAATCTTGGTTTATGGCTAGAGTCCACAAATGAGTGATTACATACTATATTTTTTGGGTCTGGGTTATCTCACTCAGGATAGTGCTTTCATTTTCATCTATTTGCATGCAAAATTCAAGATGTCATTGTTTTTTACCGCTGAGTAGTACTCTAATGCGTATATATTCCACGCTTTCTTTATCTATTATTCCATTAAGGGGCATCTAGTTTGTTTCCAGGTTCTGGCTATTACAAATAATGCTGCTATGAACATAGTTGAACAAACACTTTTGTAGTATGATTGGGCATCTTTTGGGTATATTCCCAAGAGTGGTATTGCTGGATCCTGAGGTAGGTTGATCCCAAATTTCCTGAGAAACCGCCACAATGATTTCCAAAGTGGTTGCACAAGTTTGCATTCCCAGCAGCAATGGATGAGTGTTCCCCTTACTCCATATCCTATCCAGCAAAGGCTATCATTGGTGTTTTTGATTTTAGCCATTCTGACAGGTGTGAGATGGTATCTCAAAGTTGTTTTGATTTGCATTTTTTTGATCACTAATAAAGTTGTACATGACCTTAACCTTCTCTTGGCCATTTGCACTTCTTTTGTTGAGAATTCTCTGTTCAGTTCAGTGCCCCATTTTTAACTGGGTTAATTAAAATTTTAAAGTCTATGATAAGGTTTTGGAGAGGTTAGGGATACAAGGATCATGCCTAAATATAATAAAAGCAATATATAGCAATCCAACCTCTAATATCAAGTTAAATGGAGAGAAACTCAAAGCCATTCCACTAAAAACAGGAATAAGACAAGGCTGTCCACTCTCACCATATCTCTTCAACGTAGAGCTTGAAGTTCTAGCAATAGCAACAAGACAACATAAGGAGATCAAGAGGGTTCAAATCAGAAAGGAAGAATTCAAACTTTCGTTATTTGCAGATGATACGATAGTGTACATTAGTGACCCCAAAAACTCTATCAAAGAACTCCTACAGCTGAGAAATACCTTCAGTGATGTGCCAGCTTACAAGATCAACTCAGAAAAATCAGTAGCCCTCCTATACACAAAGGATAGAGAAGCAGAGAGGGAAATCAGAGAAACTTCACCTTTTATGATAGCTACAAATAGCATAAAGTATCTTGGGGTAACTCTAACCAAGGAAGTGAAAGATCTATTTGACAAGAACATTAAGACATTGAAGAAATAAAGTGAAGAGGACACCAGAAAATAGAAGGATCTCCCAAGATCTTGGATTGGTAGGATCAACACAGTAAAAATGGCAATTCTACCAAAGGCAATCTATAAGTTCAATGCAATCCCTATTAAAATCCCAACAAAATTCTTCACAGACTTTGAGAGAACAATAATCAACTTTATATGGAAAAACAAAAAACCCAGAATAGCCAAAACAATCCTATGCAATGAAGGAACTTCTGGAGGCTTTACCATCCCTGACTTCAAACTCTATTATAGAGATACAGTAATGAAAACACCTTGGAATTGCCATACAAACAGAGAAGTCGACCAATGGAATTGAATAGAAGACCCTGGAATTAACCCACAAACCTATGAACACCTGATTTTTGACAAAGGAGCTAAAAGTATACAATGGAAGAAAGAAAGCATCTTCAACAAATGGTGCTGGCATAACTGGATGTCAACCTGTAGAAGAATGAAAATAGATCCATATCTACCACCATGCACAAAACTCAAGTTTAAATGGATTAAAGACCTCAATATAAATCTGATCACATTGAACCTGATAGAAGAGAAAGTGGGAAGTAGACTGCAACACCTGGCACAAGAGACCACTTCCTACATATAACCCCAGTAGCACAGACAATAAGGGCAACATTTAATAAATGGGACCTCCTAAAACTGAGAAGCTTCTGTAAAGCAAAGGTCACTGTCATTAAGACAAAAAGGCATCCTACTGAATGGGAGAAGATCTTCACCAACCCCGCAACAGACAAAGGTCTGATCTCCAAAATATATAAAGAACTCAAGAAACTAGACTTTAAAATTCTAATTAACACTTCTGATTTCTTTTTTTTGTGACATAGTTTTTTTTTAATTAATTAGATTTTTTCATTCCTTTTTTTCAGTAATCACTCATTTATTAGAAGTCATGGCTATCATGGGTATACCTACACAAATAAAGACAGAAAATGGTCCTGCTTATGTCTCTAGGAAAATGAAACGGTTTTTTGACTATTACAATATCAAGCATGTTACAGGGATACCATACAATCCTACAGGTCAAGCAGTCATAGGAAGATCAAATCGAACTATAAAGGATATGTTGAATAAACAGAAAGGGGTGGAAAACACCCCCAGAAATAGGTTACATAATGCTTTGTTAACATAACAATATTTCAGCAATTTTATGTTTTTAAAGATTAGTTAAAAATATTTTGTGGAATCTTTATTTTTTTCTGATTTTAAACAAAGCACAGGGTTTAAAATAGGAGGGTTAGGAGGACAGATAACTAACATTAAGGGTGTTTGGAAACCTAATATTTCATCAGCTAAACACTCATACACACACATACATGGAGAGCGAGAGAGGGGAGGTTAATTGGAGCTGCCCTACATACATAGGCAATAATGCTCTTCTCAGAAATGATAGCTCAGAAATAAAAAGCATCTCAGAAACAAAAAACTCAGTGCCAGCAGTGCCACACGGGACCAGGAGTGTCTGTAAGGCTTGCCGAAACACAAATTCTATTGCATTCTCTTTGTTGCCATCCAGAAGTTGGTGGTAAAGCCCTATTGTTGAAAACACTGTATTCTTGAGTAATGTAATAGGGAGTAATGAAAGTCGTGCTGACCTTGAAGCTTGCTTGCTGATGGGTAACTTTTATACTTTTAGAAGGTTCAATGCATGCCACTTGGGGAGAAGGTAGTGCACATGTTGTTACTGGGTATGAGTCCTTTAACCTAGAATAACAACTTTCTTTACATAATACTATGCAATAAGTGCAGAAAGACTGGAATGGATTTTATAGGGATAACCAACTACTTTCTGGTTTAATCTAAGGCATATTCCATCAGAGAAATCACATGTTTTATACTATAAATCTGACCAAGAGCCTATGACTTGGTAGGTCACAAGTCCAATGTGAGAATGTGCTGCTATTGTTATGCTAAATGATACTAATAAACTTTAGTCCAAAGTCTTATCTTTATACCTATAGAAAGAGACTTTCAATCGTCATCATAGAATGTTTTTCACAGTTGGTAATAAATATAAATATTTTTGATTGGTGTAAAAGCAGAGATTATGAGATGCTAGAATTTCCATCACTAAACCAGACAGTCATACCATGCTATCCAACTCTCACACAAGACTCAGTATTATCACCAAAGAGGGATGGAAACATTATAATAAATAGAGGCTTTGGAGGATTTCGGAGAAATGATGCTTTGTGGACATGATAAGGCCATTGCACATATGAACTCCAGAAACTGTGATTGCATGCACAATATGCACACAAGCCCTTGTCAACCAAATTTCATCATGGACGTAGGAAGGACATGACTCCTCATCACTTGCTTGAGGAGCTATTTGACAACTGATAGCTGTTGGGAGAGGATTTGTCAGTTTTCTTCAGCTGTGGCTCCTGATAGTCTGCCCGTATTCCATTGAATGACATTATAAAATGCATATACTGGCAGCACTAAGTAGACAAAGTGGGTCCACTGAGTACATTTTTTTTGTCAATTACCTGAATTTTTTTATTATTTATTTTTTTGAAAAATTACCACCTCCTCCCCGTTTCCCATTTCCCTCTCCCTCCTCCCACATATCTCCCCCTCTCCCCAATCCCCTACCCCTCTCCTCCTCCCCCCCATTCCATTCCCCCTCCCTCTCTAGAATGATGAGCAGTCCAGGTTCCCTGCACTGCGGGAAGTCCAAGGTCCTCCCACTTCTATCCAGGACCAGGAAGGTGAGCATCCAAACAGGCTAGGCTCCCACACAGCCAGTTCATCTATTAGGATTGAAACCTAGTGCCATTGTGCTTGGCTTCTCATCAGCCTTCATTGTCCGCCATGTTCAGAGAATCCGAGTACATTTTTCATACCCACGAAAGGACACATGAAGAGTTGGAGTGATCAGTTAGTGGATAAGAACACTTGTTGCTCTTGCAGAGGTCCCGAGTTTAGTTCTCAATACTCAAATAGACAAAGAGTAAAGTAAGAAGATAAGGAGAGTACATGAAGTTGGGAGAGAAAAGTGGTTCTTTGGGTACGGGAAAAGTTTGAGGGGAGGAAGTTGATCCAAATTCTTATTCATATATAAAATTCACAAACCATAAAATAGTATGCATCATGATTCCTAACAGTTTTAATTCTTCTATTAAAAAAATTACTTAAATCTTCTGGGAGCTAATGACCAATGATGAGTCCTAAATGATAGGAGGTAATTGTGTTCAATGATGTACCATGTGGGACCGTACGGGTTAAATCCTTTGTCACATAAGAAAACCAAAACCAAAACAGGAAAACATGAGAGTGGCATAAGATATTAGTAGAAGTAGGGAGGAGGTTTATGGGTATGAGAGCAAGATAATTGATAGGAGAAAGTTGAGTGTGATCAGAAAGTTTGATATCCTCCTATGAAATAAAAAATAATAAAAATATGAATTATATATTTCATGAGAATGAGCATCAGAAATGCATTTAAAGTGCAATATTGATTTTAATCATCACTATATTTACTAATTAAATATTTATTTTAAATTTCAATATAAGAAAACTAGATTTTAAAGTATATTTTGATTCAGTTACTCACTGAGTAACACCTCAAAATTGCCTAGAGAAACATCAGAAGTATTAAAATTGCATTTCCCTCATTATTTTAGTTTTGATTTTTTGAGACAGGGTTTCTCTATGGCTTTGGAGTCTGTTCTGGAACTCACTTTATCAATCAGACTGACCTTGAAATCACAGTGATCCACCTGTCTTTACTTCCCATGTGCTGGGATTAAAGACATGAGCCACCACTGTCCAGTATTTCTCATTATTTTCACAGAAAGTTTTGGTGTTTCTCAATATTAGTTCATTCTCAATTATAATAATAAAATAAATATGATTTTAGCATTTTATTCATAGAATGTATTTCATTGTTAAATTCTAAAAGAAATAAATATTCTATACATGTTTTAAGAATGATTATTGCTTATTATCATTAAATATTTATACTTCCAAATCTTAATTATATAAATGACAACTAGAGAAAACAAAACTTTAGCAGGAAGCAAAACACTCCAGTCTATGTACAACTTTTAGATTTCTTTCCTTCCTTCCTCCTCTCCTTCCCTCCTTTTCTCCTTCCTTCCTTTCTTCCTTCCTTCGTTTCTTTCTTTTTCCCTTCCTTCCTTATTGTTAATTTTCGTGTCCTAGATACATGTAATTTGGTTAGAAAGCACTGTTACTTGCATATGCTGTTTGGCTCAGTTTATTTATCTTGTACTTAAGGTTATTGCATCTTGCATTCATAAGTAATATCATTTTTAATAACCCCTTTTCTCCCTTTTGTCTTTGCGGGAATGCAGTAAAATTCACAGCCAGAATTGGGAAAGAGATTCTCTGAATGTGCTTAAGTAAGATGAGTCTTATTTATCTCCATGCTTATTTCTAATTGCCAGTGCAACATCTGTCCTAGGTGGTGACTTCCTATTTTCTCTATTGTTTTATGCTAATTTGAAACATACATAATTGCCTCACATATGCAAACACCATCAGGCTAGGTGTACTAACCCACAGCTTCAAAAACAGGTTTGGATGAAAATAACCTAAAGAGCTTGTTTAAATCACAAACTGTGGGAGTCTACATGCAGTGTTGTAATCAAAACATGTGGGTAGAGGCTGACAGTTGGATTTTTCCAACTTGCTGGAACTGCAGGTTGCATTTCAGCTGTACATGAATGTGTGTAAACCACCTCACTTCAAAGGTTAGCATAAATCACCCAGCTTCATTCAGTATGGACCCAAGCCTTGCTTTATAGATATTGCTACCAATCCTCTTACTCAAATTAGTGTGAAGCTTATTACAGATAAAATACTATTTTTGGAAGTATATTTTTGTCTGTCCCTATGATGCCAGGACTCTTTCCCTACTTGTGGTTGGTATGCAGAAATGTGAGTCAGGCTGACCTATGTGTGTTCAGTTTGCATCGTCCTGAAATTTGCTGTGTTCCTGTGCTTGTTTGTTTGATAGTTTATCCTTTTGTATTTTCTACAAAAATGTAATGGATATCTGCATGGAGGAGTGTATATAAGAGATTTCTGTGTAATCTATGTCAATTTTGATTTTAATTTTTCTCCTATTACTTCACAAACATCCAAACCAACAGAAAATAGGGCTAATGGAAGTTTTCTAGTCTCCAAGTTCAGTTGGTAGTGTTTGGTCTTTCAGTATTGAATTTTATGCTAGATTTGGCTGTGTGTGAGTGAGTGTGTGTGTGTGTGTGTGTGTGTGTGTGTGTGTGTATCCATGGGTGTTCATACACATGCCCATTCTGTGTTTTTGTTCATGTACTAGTCTCATACTGTATATCTTCTTTCTACTTCTGTTATACAGGCCTACCATTGTGTGGCATAACAGACATTCATTACCATGCTCAATTTAGTAAAAGATCATCACCACGTTTTGTAATTCTCAATCTGTATTTATCACATGTGGAGAGTTCTTTAATGTTTGTCCGTTTGCTTTTATCCTTAGTGAATATCAGAGTTGGCCAGATGCATTTCTTCTTCAGCATATTAGGTGTTCGTGATTTTTGTAGATGGCTTTGCTTCTGAAGTGCGTTAAAGCAAACTTATATCAGCAGTACAATAAGTCCCCTTAAAAACAAAGATCTGCTTTATACCGTGTCAGCTCAGTAGGTTAATTCCTGTATAGAAAACGGTGGTTTCTGAATGAAAGAGTGTCTTTGTTTTGTAGTGTTTAGCTCTTTATTTACTTGCTAATGTTGTTTCATGTTAGTCTCAAAGTAATTTTGGCATCATGTAATGAATTCTTAGAAAATTCTATATCTTATTTTTTAATAAGTGTGAAATTTGATGATAATTTTTAAAGTGCAAAATGAAATTCTTCAATGAAGTTTTTTGGAAAGGAAATTTCTTTTTGATTATTTTTAAATTATGACCTTAATTTCACTAACTTTTCAAGGTTATTTAGATTATTTTTACTTCCTTGATTGATGACCCTTGTTAGACTTTGAAGACTTGATTAATTTCTTCCAAGTTGTTAAAGTTATGAACATGAAATTATTTTGTTTCTTTTTAAAATATTTAAGTGATTTTTCTTTGGGTTCACCTTCTTATTTAGCTTCTCTAGTATCACGAATTATAGGCTCAAAACACATAGTCATCCTCCTGGATATTAACCTTCATCACGCGATGAAAGGAGACAGTGACAGAGTCCCACATTGGAGCACCTGACTACAACCCCAAGGTCCAAATCAGGAGCAGAAGGAGAGAGAGCACAAGCAAGGAACTCAGGACCGCGAGGGGTGCACCCACATACTGAGACAATAGGGATGATATATCCTGAACTCACCAAGGCCAGATGGACTGGGTCTGAAAAAGTATGGGATAAAACCAGACTCACTGAACATAGCGGACAATGAGTACCGCTGAGAAGTCAAGAACAATGGCACCGGGTTTTGATACTACTGCATGTACTGGTTTTGTGGGAGCCTAGGCAGTTTGGATGCTGACCTTACTAGACCTGGAAGGAGGTGGGAGGTCTTTGGACTACAGGGTAGGGAACCCTCACTGCTCTTTGGGCTGATAAAGGAGGGGGACTTGGTTGGGAGAGGGGGAGGAAAATGGTAGGCGGTGGCGGGGAGGAGGCAGAAATCTTAAATAAATAAATAAATAAATAAATAAATAAATAAATAAATAAATAAATAGTTCCAGTAGTGAAGAAGTCTAGAAGCTTAGACTTATTTTTAGAGTAAAATAGAGTTTTGGCATGTCTTAAATTTTCACCCAAAATAATAATTTCTGTTCTGATTTCTTTTTTTTCCGCTTATTTATTTATTAAAGATTCCTGTCTCTTCCCTGCCACTACCTCCCATTTCCTTTCCCCTCCCCCAGTCAAGTCCCCCTCCCTAGTCAGCCCAAAGAGCAATCAGGGTTCCCTGCCCTGTGGGAAGTCCAAGGATCACCCTCCTCCATCCAGGTCTATTAAGGTGGGCATCCAAACTGCCTAGGCTCCCACAAAGCCAGTACATGCAGTAGGATCAGAAACTCATTGCCATTGTTCTTGAGTTCTCAGTGGTCCTCATTGTCCACTATGTTCAGCGAGTCCGGTTTTATCCCAGGCTTTTTTCAGACCCAGGCCAGCTGGCCTTGGTGAGTTCCCGATAGAACATTCCCATTGTCTCAGTGTGTGAGTGCACCACTCGCGGTCCTGAGTTCCTTGCTCATGCTCTCTCTCCTTCTGCTCCTGATTTGGACCTTGAGATTTCTGTCCGGTGCTCCAGTGTGGGTCTCTGTCTCTTGTTCTGATTTCTTTACCCAATAAAATTCTGAATATTCATACCTTTCAAAAAATATTTAAGTGACTGAATATCAATGCAAATTTTACGTATTCAACTCATAGCATTGATTATGTTTTCTGTTTTTTAATTTTGTATTTTACCTTGCTAAAGTTTTAAATTGTGATCATTTATTTAACAGACCATCTTTCAGTCTCATCGATTTTCAATTTTGTTTACTTTATCTCCTATTAATTTCTACCCTTTTTTTTTGTTTTGTTTTAAGACAGGGTTTCTCTGTAGCTTTCAAGCCTGTCCTAGAACTAGCTCTTATAGACAAGGCTGGTTTCCAACTCAGAGATAAACCGCTTCTGCATCCTAAATGCTGGGATTAAAGGTGTGTGCCACTACTGCCCAGCTTCATTTCTATCTTTAGATAGCGTTGGAGAGTTTCAGCTTCTGGGTGGTCCCTTGGATAGAGATTTAAGTTATTGATGCAAATATTTGTTAAATTTTATATGAGTATCATGTGATCGACTTAAAACTTGAAAACTATGGTTATGACTTACTTAATCAAAGGTTGAAAACTTGTTCTGGGAGATAATAAAACATTCTTTGCTTAGTAAACCGCACTTTTTATTATTACTATATTTGACTTTTGAACCACTGCTGTATAGGAAGAACACTGTGATATGTTACTGAATGGAATGACTATGTTGGTTTAAATCTTTACTTATACAAATGACTAAGGAAGGATTCAGCTGAGGGAATTACATTGCATACAAAGACCTGAAGGATAGATAGACTGATACATGGCTGTGTATTCTGTCTCCATAACTAACTTTATTCATACTCACCCAACACAGATTTGAAAAAAAATCTCAAATGCTGCATTTTAAAGGTGTGCTGCTTAAATGAATATTTATTTTCTATTTTTTTTTTGAAATTTCAGCTGTATTAGGCTTTAAGAGTATGTCTTTTTTTATAGCAAGTAACCCGGCTCTAGAAAAATTCCCAGGAATCCACAAGGATGACCCCAGCTAAGACTCTAAGCAATAGAGGAGGGGGGTGCCTGAACTGGCCTTGCCCTATAGTCAGACTAATGATTATATTAAATATCACCATAGAACTTTTGTCCAACAACAGATGGAAACAGAGGCAGAGACACACATCAGAGCCCTGGACTGAGCTACCATGTTCCAGCTGAAGAGTGGAAGGAGTGAGAGTATGAGCAAAAAAGTCAAGACCATAAGGGGTTCACCCACTGAGACAGTTTGCCTGAGCTAATGGGAGCTCACCAAGTCCAACTGGACTGAGAGTGAATGAGCATGGGATCAAACTAATCCCTTGGAATGTGGTTGACAGTTGGGGCAGACAGAGGGGCCACTGACAGGGGCACTGGGATTTGTTTCTACTGCATGTACTGGATTTTTGGGATCCTATTCTCTTTGGTTGTATACCTTGCTCAACCTAGATGTAGTAGGGAGGGCCTTGGACTTTCCACAGGGCAGGGTGCCTTGCCCTCTTTTAGGATTGGAGGGATAGGATGGGAGGGTGTATGGAAGGAGTGGGAGGGGAGGGGGTACCAGTAGGTATTTCTTAAAGTAATTAAAAAATAAAATAATAAAAATAATAAAATAAAATAATAAAAAAGTCTTACTAGATAGTTCAGATAGCCTTTAGTAGGCAAACTTCTTTTTTTCAGTCTCCCAGTTCTGGGATTACAAGTATTCACAACTAGACTAGGCTTTTAATTTTTGATTTATGTGCAAAATGTGGTATAGGTTCAGTTACTACTTTCAATGCAGTAAATCCTTTGTAGTAATTACACCATCTCCATCAGTGAGTGTATTAATCCTTGGATGAGAAAATAAAGAACCCAATTTTTTCAGGTATAGGGTCACTGTGGGTATAGAAATTTGCTTCTGTATTCCCAGGAGCCAACACATGTTCAATGATTATTGACTAAATAAATTAATTAACATAATACTATATTGAGGATGGTGACAGAAACTATCAGGAATTATAGGTGGATACATGGTGAAAAACAGTGGATGGAAAATTGACACCTGGGCCTTGTAATTATGTGCAGGAGTCACAGATTCAGAGCCTCTGGAGAACCAATTTAAACTTTGAAGGGAAATATTGGAAAGAGCTGATTATGCATTGGTAGATAACACTGATTAGAAAATTAATCTTTACACTATGGAAATTGGAAATCGGGATAAATCCAAGTTCAGGTTTCTCTAAAGTGCAAGTTTTAAGCATTTGCAAAGCTGATTAATATTTGGCTCATGAAACATTATAAACCTAGGCAAAATTATTTAACTTGTTATTCCTGGGAACTGCTCTGTTAGTTTACCAAGAACAACATCTCTATTTTGTTGTAAATAAGACTTTAACACTTCACTTTCAAAAAAATTGTACTCTATTTATTTTTAATAAATAAACTGACAAGTGTTATCTCTATAAGTAACTGTAATTCTTTTTTAAAGAAAATGCCCACCAATGGCATATATATTTGAATAGTCTGTCCTTAATTATTGAAACTTTTAGGAAGGTTTAGAATGTGGATTCTTAATGGAGGAAGTATGTCTGTAGGGATGGGCTTTGATGTTTCAAAAGACTCACAGCCTTCCTAGTCTCTCTCTATTGCTATAAGAGATATGGCCATGTTTTGTTGTTTTGTTGATAGTTTTAAATGAAAAATACTTTGGAACATTGGACTAGTAAAACCATTGAACACAGTAAACAGGGATTAATGGGCCACTATATCTTGGAAGACAGCAGTACCGAGAGCAATGTTAGTTATAGAGGTTAATCTCATTTGGATGCAGAGAGAAACAAAATAAGCTACTAAACTAAGGACAATTCTTGTTATATTTTGACAAAAAATGTGGTTTATTTCTATCCTTGTCTTAAAATTTTCCATGAGGCTATATTGAAAGCTACTGGACTAATTTCTTTGGCAGAGGAGATTTCAAGACCATGTATTATTAACTCTGTGGCATGGTTGTTAGTAATCACTCTTATGCATCTTTACAATGGAAAACTAAATTTTGAGTAAAAAGAAATACAAAACTTAGAATGTATAGAGAAAAAGAGCACCAGGAATTTTAATGTTAGAGTTAAGGTTTGTGCTGAAAATGTTGAGAAGTGTAAAGAAAGGTCTAATATCACAAGCAAGAAGGGAAGCATGCCCCGACGGGAAGACCCGAACCAGCTAAGCTTCCAACTTGCAAAATGCCAAGGTCTGATGAATTTTCTGCTTTAAAAAAGGAACAATGAAGAAAACTCTTTAAAGACATGATTCACCAGGAACAGGCTCCAAAGTTCAAAGCTCAAGTCAAATTTGTCACTGTAGTCCATGTTGTACTTGCTTTCGAGTTTTGAAGGGTACATGGATAAACCAGTTTGGGAATCTTCATCCATGGTTAATGGGAGCTGTTGAAACCAGGCATGTGGCAAGTAGTCCCCCGAGAAGCCATCGCATGAAGTTGTTAAAATGAAGCCTGGTATGCAATGGCCAGGAAACCCCATGGTTTGGGAGATCTCAGGGCATAAGACATCTACACATAAGAAAGGTTACAGACAAAGAGAGAACCAGTCTGAGAGAGAAATGTGTTTTGAGAAGCAAAGCTGGAAGGGAATACATGGAGCTATAAATTGGAGTTGGCCCCGAGGGGTTCAGTGTTGTTCACATTTGAGTCCAGATATAGAAAAAACACTGGGAATAACAGAAGTCTGCTGAAACCTAAAAGTACACTACCAGTGAGACTTTCTCAAACCAGGCCACTCCTAATTCTCCATCTCTTGTGTTCTTTAGCCTTCCTCTAGAGATAATTCTTAATACTTGTGGGAATGTAGAAGTGTTAAAACATGAAGTCTATCTAAATTACTATGTTAATAAAAATATTAGAGTTTCCCTCAAGTCTGGTTTGAGAAGATTCTTTTTGCAGAGGAAATCCAAAGGCTCATTACTGTTTAATGTACAATAATTGATAAATATTTCTATGTAACTAGCAATATAAATGGATAAATGGGTTTGCTCATCCATCTCCCAAAATTACTTCTTAAAAGACACCATGTGTAGCCAGAGTAGTTTTCAGTAATACATGCAAAGTAGCTGAGCTGACAGAAAACTGTAAAGTATTTCTTTTCTTTTTTTATAGTTATAAAATCCCGACTGTTTATCTTGTTTCTAACATTTTTACTCTTACATACTTATGCTATTTTTTTTTAGAAAGAAATGCTTCTAAGGACCCTTCATTCCAAGTAAATAATATTTAGGAACAAAGAATACCTGCAAACATCTAACATATAGATTTAGCATGGTGCTAATAATATTAAATTCCAGAAAAAAATGCTAAAAATATTTACAAATGGTGGTCAAACACAAGTGACAATTCTCACAGCCTCAAGTTCCATTTTTAATCCAGATAGCTGAATCCTGTGGCACATCAGGGGCAATTCCCACAGCCTCGACTTCCATCTCTAATCCGGATAGCTGAAGCCTGTGGTACACCAGGGGCAATTCCCACAGCCTCAAATTTCCTCTATGACAGATAGCTGAATCCTGTGGCTTCTTTGAAGTTGCTTCCTGGAACCTTTAACATCTGTGGATCTGACATGGATGTCCCCGGAGGATGAACTTTCCAGCCTTCTTCATGACTACAAAGTGAAAACAACATCAGTCTTTTCATTCCTTTTCTTTTTGAATTTTGATTCTTGCTTTTTATGTTGTTTAGCTGAAAGTTTGGGTCTTGATGACTTCATCTCTAATCATCCCTTTCATCTAAGTGAGCTCAGTGTCCTCTCCTCACAGACCACCACAGGCTCTAGGTTCTGTATAAAACACCTCTCTTGTATCCCTTTATTCTCTCACATATTCTTTTTAATTGTATATATATAATTATATATGTAATTATAGATGTAATTATAGATTTACTCTTAGAAAATGATTAAAAAATAAATGTTTTATATGTTATTTCATTTATTAGAAATCATTTTATCAAATATTATGAGTAATGTAGGACATTAATCACAGTGTATAATTCAAGACTTCAGAATGTATCTAATTCCATATTTCCATTATAAAATCTTTTTTTCTGTATTTTGTTACATCATATTTTTTTATTTTTAAAATACTGTATCTGTAATGTTGTGGGTATTAATAGAAGCTTAAATAATACATTCTCTCCTTCATCCTTCAAAACCAGCCTTGGTTACATGGAACAGGAACATTCTTAAAAATAAAAAGAAAGAAGGAAACAATGAAGAAAGGAAAAATGGGAGGGAGGAAGGAATAAACAAAGAAACAAAAACATATTCTCTCCCACATGGCATTTTACTTTATTTACCTTTGTAGTTCTCTGTATTTTCATTTGTCCATCTTCCAGCTCACTAACTTTGCTTTGCTATCTTCAACCTGTTTTAATTTCACATATTTAGGTTTTGTTTTTGACTTCAGTTATTTTACATTTAAATCCTAGAACTTCTCTCCAATTCTCCTTCTTCACAGCATCCTCTCATTAAATCTGAAGTCATTTCTTCTAATTCATTTCACTCATATCATCAGCCATGCGTTTCATTCCATTTGGCTGGGATTTTGTAAGGTGTACTATTTATTTTTTATTGTATCCTGAAATCCATACTTTCACTTCTTTTTATAGCTAATTGTCATTATGATTAAGTTGAGTGAACAGTGTTATGGGAGAGTTTATGTTCTGCACATACTATCCAATGAAACTGAAGCACTGATCAACATGTCATCATTGTCCTTATAAAGTAGATATGAGCTTCCATTGTCTTAGGAGAACATTAAACTCTTTGACTCAGTTAAAGATCTGGCACAATGGTTTTATTTACTTCATCAACAATGTCCACAGACAACCTGTTCACAAAAATTGATCATGAAAAAATAAAGATAATTATGTTGAAATATCTAAAAGGTAAATGTATCTAAACTGGTGACCTACACAAGATATATTTAGTTCTTTTTAAATTCTAACTCAATGTTCTTTGAGTCATTTAAATCCCACATGTAATTTGGGAATTTATGTTCTCTAGCTATAATTTTAAAAAGGTACGGCTCATTTATTGTTCTTTGTTGCCCAACAGGACTGGATTATGACACTTTTTGCATACAGAGCACAAAAAGGTCAAGCTGGACTAAAGCTGGACACTCTCCCTGCAGACTGTCCTTCTGAGTACCAGCAAATACTGTGTACATTGTTGGGAGAGAAGAGTCATTGAAGCTATAACCCAATTCCTGATATTTTATTGACCAGATATGTAATTTGTGCTCTAAGCACTTATGTTTATATGTATAGATTAGTGCAGGTCTAAGTCTTAGAGAAAACTCTTTTGGTAGTAGACAGCAATGACAGGAGTTACCTACAATTGTTTGGCCAAATTGCTGATAATTAAAGACTGCCAACTGTTTATCCATAGGAAGACACCTATAAGACTTACCTTAATGCCCAGTGTTCATAGAGGAATAGGGGTGGCAGAACTGTGAAATCAGAAGATGGGAGGAAGCCTATAAAATTTATCATTTGAATGTGACATGTGTTGTATTATGAGCGGTGGGCTGCTTCCCACCACCTGGCTAGCTTTACCTGAAATAATTACACAGAAACTGTATTCTTTTAAACACTGCCTGGCCCATTAGTTCCAGCCTCTTATCAGCTAGCACTTACATATTGATCTAACCCATTTCTAATATTCTGTGTAGTACCACAATCTGGCTTACCAGGAAAGATCTTAACCTGCGTCTGTCTGGAGTGGGAGAATCATGGCGACTGCCTGACTGGGCTACTTTCTCGCAGCATTCTGTTCAGTCTACTCTGCCTACCTAATTTTCCGTCCTATTAAAGGCCAAGCAATTTCTTTATTAATTAACCAATGAAAACAACAGATAGATACAAGACCCACCTCCATCAGACATGGATGATAATAAACACATAATAGATGTGGCAAATAGCAGAAGATATGCACATATACAAAAATGAATGAAAGTAGAAGGGGACTAATCAAGAAGAAGGGGGCTTCTGGAATGACAGGGATAAAAGACACAGCAGAGGGGTTGGGAAGGAAATGGTAGCTATACACTCTATTTTATTTAACTGACAAATTGTGAATATTCTACATTTAAAAAAGAAAACATGGTGATATTTTTATATTTCTAAATATAAATTTTAAATAAAGTATTTTTATGATGGATAAATTCACAAATTTATTCATAAACCTTAACTTATTTTACAAATTTTATTTCAATATTTTATGAAGCATTTTAAATGTAAAGCAAATAGACAAAAATATGAATCTTTTGCTTTAAATATTTCACATTGTATATAAACATTAACAAAAGAAAAAGAGCAACATTCATGATACTTACCTAATTATCAATTCAATTTATACTAAAATATCAGTATACGTCAACTTTTTAAATACATGATAATGTAGCGATCTTTCAGAAATCCTTTACTTAATTTTTGTGCTTTGTTTCATTCTTTCTACATGAAAGACTATTCTGTAAGAGAACATATAGAAAGATCACGTGGCGAAAGAAAAAAAGAAAGCAAGCAGGAAAGAACACAGGGAGAAACAGCTAAAAATAAGGATCATTTGCAGGCAACATGGAAACTGAATACACTAGAAACTTCCTAAAATATATTCATATATGAAGGTTATGCAAATGAAATCACCAAATAATGGAGAAGACAGTGGTGCAAGTGGACATCACTTGTCACCAAATGAAGCTTCCAGTATTGGATTTGTGTTACATCTAATTGAGTTGTTGGCCAAAGGGGCTGAAGGGAATTCTAAAACAACCCAGGCTGTTGCAAAAACTGTAGTTTTCTCTCCACAAACTTACAGCAAGTTCCTATTTCTGAAGAGAATACTTACAAAAGACATTAAACCTGGAGTTATCGAGCCATTTCCTACATAGATTCTTCACCTCAATGTTATAGTCTTTGGTACTAGAAGGTACATGTTACCAAAAAGGAAGCATAAACACCAAACCAGCCACAAAGACCTTTATCTAAAATAATGTACCACCTGATATGCTAGGGCAGTGCTGGCCCAAAATTTGTGGGATTTAACTTAACTGGTTGACAGGAGCCCTGCTTCATTGGATGGAGCCATTACCTGAATCTGCTTTGGTGACCAAGAGTCTGAGTGTAGATAACCCAGGAACCTAGGGTAGAATCAAATAGTACTGTCCTAAGAAAAGTAAAAGAAAAGAAAATTACTCCTAATAATATTTTTATATAATCATAGATTGGTGCCTGGATCAGCTGTCATAAGAGAAGCTTCCTCCTATAGTAGACAATGTGTAGAGAGTGAGAGACCTTGGAAGTCTAAACCATAAATTTAACATCTCCATCAAACACTTCTTTCACAGTTCAGGGAATCATGTGGAGCAGGACGCAAAAAGAATATAAGAACCTGAGGCAAGAGAGGACATCAAGAAAGCAATTCCTCCTAAATCTGCATGATCAAAGCTCATGTGAACTCACAGATACTGAAGCAGCAAGTACAGGACCTACATGCATCTATACTAGGTTCTCTGTGTGTGTGTGTATATATATTATGGCTTCAAGTTTAGTATTTTTTATTTATTATTATTTTTATTGAGCTCTACATTTTTCTCTGCTCCCTTCCCTGGCTCTCCCCTCCTCTTCAACCCTCTCCTATGGTCCCCATGCTTCCAATTTACTCAGGAGATCCTTGTCTTTTTCTACTTCCCATGTAGATTAGATTTATGTAAATCTCTCTTAGGGTTCTCATTGTTGTCTAGGTTCTCTGGGATTGTAATTTGTGGGCTGTTTTTCTTTGTTTTACATTTAAAAATCACTTGCGAGTGAGTACATGTGATAATTGTTTTTCTGTGTCTGGGTTACCTCACTCAAAATAATGTTTTCTAGCTCCATCTATTTTCCTGCAAAATTAAAGATGTCATTTTTTCTACTTTGTACTACTCCATTGTGTAAATATACCATTTGAGATTCCATTTTACACCTGTAAGAATGACCAAGATAAAAGAAACCCGATGACAACTTATGCTAAGAGGTTGTGGGGTAAAGGGAACGCTACTACATTGCTGGTGGAAATGCAAGTTGGCACAGCCCCTTTGGATGTCAGTGTTGCAATTTCTCAGAAAATTATGGAAACTCCTCAAGATCCAGTAATACTACTTTTGGGTATATATCCAAAGGATGCTCAATCGTGCCACAAAGACATTTGGTCAACTCTGTTCATAGCAGCATTGTTTGTCATAGTCAGAAACTGGAAACACCCTGTTTATTTTTATGGCTTTCTTCAGTGTGTCAGTGAAAGGATCTCTCTGATTCTTGTGTCTTTTCTTGGGTTCTTTTTCTTCTCACGTTTGACCTATGCAAATTTGAAGGAACAGTTTTTATTTTATCTCATAGTCTTTTAACTTGTGATATTTTTAAAGAAGAATGGATGAATGAAAACTTAGCCACTTAGGTAAATAACTGAGCTATCATTTACACTGGCTATGGGAAAATACAGTTTTCACCAATGGAATTATATTGGTAATATCAATGTCTCTAGGTCTTATGTTCAGGCATAGTTGACCAATATGTAAATGAACAACAAAGCATTTTGTTTGTTTCTTTTGTTTGCATGCTTTTATTTGATTACTGTTTTGTTGTTTTTATTGTTGTTGCTATTTGGGGGGGGTTGGTTGGTGTTTTAAGGGTTTTGCTTTTTTATTGGGTTCTTGTATATTTTTTGAAAAAGTGTTTAAACTTGGGTAGATAGAAAGAAGGAGGTGATTTGGAAGGGCAATGGGAGGGGAAGAATATGGGAAAAACATATTTATCTAGGAAAATTGTCTTACAGTTTTATTTATCTTTGCATTAAACTTCCTCAGAACATATTACTTATTATTCATAATATACTTTAAACATTAATAATTCATGTTCTCAAAGTGGAAATATTATTTTCTATTATTAAATTATTGTAATCAGATTTGTAGCTTTTAATTGCTCACTCACCAATGCAGAAGATATTTGAAGAGTTATTCTTGCATATTTTCTTTGTAATTATAATTAATTGCATTGTCTTTTAAATTAAATATTCTTTTGTTATTTCTGATAATTTAAAACCAGTAGGGAACTCGATTTTGTTAACATGACATAATATTTTCATCAAACATCATCATGTTTAACATTAAAGAGCAGAAAATGTCATAGTGCCCTAAACAATATGAACATGTCAAAAAATACTCAAGTATTTTAAAAAGTTATGTTCATGAGATAAAAATAAAAATTTGAATGGGAACTATAAAAAAAACTATCTAAGTTTGATAATTTTTTGTGTATGTTCTTGCAATATTTCCACATAAAGTGTATTCGAAATGATGTGTATTATATAAGGAAATTTTATTTATAGGCATTTTTCTAAAAATGGAAACCATTAATATGATTTTTGTGAAAATATGCTTTTTTAATTTTTTGTTTATTAAACTGCTCTTCAGATATTTCTGTGCATTTCCTTTTTTCTTTTGTTAATGACAAAACATTCAATATTTAATAGGGGTTTTATAATTGCTATTTACTTTGTATTAATTACTATTTACTTTGTGTTAGTTTGTCTCTACCACTACCCTGAAAAATAAGTGATGAGCAGGGAGTAACTGTTTAAGGACTGTTCATCAGTTTAATTTCACTAATATCCTTGATCTAGAGTAATCTGGGTTTTCTTTTATGTGTTGTTGAAAACATTGGACTGAGCGCCATAAATATTCTTCCTTTTGACCCCGTTTCCAAATATGTTTCAACATCCTAGATCTTAAACTCAGACTTCCAAAATATTTTCTGATAGTAGAGAAGCTCATTTGTACAATATTGTCATCCCTTCAATTTAATGACATTACACGAACTATTTTTACACTAATGTAATATAGCTATGACAGAGGAATTAAAGAAAGAATTGATATAACATAAATTGATTAAAATTAACCCTGTTACTTCATTCCCAAAAATAGAGCTTATCCACATATAAAAAGCTTATAATGAGGGCAGACATTTTTTTTCCGTAAATTCTACGATTCATCTGTTATGTAGACTCCATAATGTCCTAAATGATACAAAATAAAATTTTGAAGACATAAGCTTCTGGCATTCATCATGAAACACTACTCATCTGTCACCTTTGCCCCAAGAATAGCACTATGTTTTTTCTTATATATCCAATTCTAGATTTACCAGAAGGACGATTCATTGTTAAAATCTTCTTTCCTCCTCCCCCGACTCCACTCTCATAATCCTTGGTGTTACAGTCCACTCTGTTGGTGATAAATATTTTAATTGGTTTCCTATGTATTTTTTCTTGCTTAATATTCAGCAGCCCTTTCTGGAGGAAGGTACAAGCCCTCTAGTGCAATGATTGTAGACATCGTTCTTCATTTTAATCGTGTGGTTTCTTCAAGATTATTTTGGTGGGAGCTTGTTTTGTGAGAGATACCTTCTGTTAAGTTGCTAAATGTGTTAACATGTATGTCAATCATTACAAGTTGCTGTGAGAGTGTTTTATCATGAATTGTGTGTATGCTAGGAGCCCACAGACTCCTAGCATACATGCAATTTTTTTTTATTAAATTGAAGCCAATCTCTTATATTCTTACCACTTATATTGTGATCACTGTGCCCTGATAAAACTATGTAAAATTTGGGGAAAGACTTGAATCAATGTACTGGGTGCTCCATGACATTCTTAATAGCTACGGCAAGTCTTGTAAATATTATTCAATCTGGAGTAACATATTCCTTCCTATGAACTAAATCTGCATTCCTCTGGAAAGGAGTATTCTATGTTACTTGATATCAGTGATCAATATCCTAGCATGTCCTGTTTCAGGTGGAAAGAATCATAATCTTTGAACATGTAATCATGCTCATGACAGAATAACATCAATGTCCTTCCCCATGTGGAAGAGTCACAATTACCGACCCAAAGTAAGAGCACGGATGTTTTTATAAATAGAATGTGTAACTTGAGGACCTGCTTGTTGGGCTTTCTGTCCTGCACAGTTCCTACAGCTGGTAAGCCCCAAAGAAATTCTCACAGAGGTCTCTGTAACTTATAAACTGATTGGCCCATTAGTTCAGGCTTCTTATTAAGTCTTATAACTTATATTAACCCATTATTCTTATCTATGTCAGCCACATGGCTCAGTACCTTTTTCAGCAAGACAAAGAACATCCTACTTCTTCAGTGGATGGGCCAGGACTGTAGAAAGCTTCCTCCTTTTCAGAATTCTCCTGTTCTCATTGCTCCACCTCTACTTCCTGTCTGATTTCCCGTCTATATTTCCTGTCTGGCTACTGGCCAATCAGTGTTTATTTAAAATATAATTGACAGAACACAGAATTGTTCTGCACCAAAAATGGACTTTTAATCTTAGAATATTATTCAATGTACCATTTATGCTTTATAATTAAACTTCCTTCCTTTCTTCCTTCCTTATTTTAGCTCTTGCTTTTTGTAAATGTATTGATTCTGGCTGGACTCTACAACTCTCCATTTTGATTCATTATGCAAGTCACTATTTTCTAAATATCTAGTGTCTGATTTTACCATTATTCATTATAACAGATACATTTGAAGTAAAATACAGAGGCATGTTCTTAGCACATTGCTACTTGTTGTACAGACACTCTTTACTGGTTGTGATGAGTTTTAGATAATAGATATACACAATTATAAACACAGACTTAATAGATTAGTCCCTGCCAGGAACAAGCCCTGATGGTTGACAGGTCCAGAGAGGATGTAAGGAGTAAGCCAAAAGGCAAATGAGCCAAGCCATAAAAGTTGGGAGAATCTCTTGCAGGCTAACTAACCAGCACTTAGAGCATGTCTTTATTTATACAGAACTCAGTAATCAGGGATACATTCATGTTGTTCCAAAACATAGATCATATTATTTTTGTTTTTTGACATGTGCTTCACTTCCACTTGCTCATGATTTAGTCATCATTAATATAGACTGACAGAACAGAGTTTTCATTTTCAATCAATTTCCTCAAGTATTAACATCATTAATAAACAGAGTTATCATTTTTACTCATTTAACACTCTAACCCATTTTTTTTAAATATAATTTTTTATTGAAAAAAAAAAAGATTTCCACCTCCTCCCCGCCTCCCATTTCCC
>NW_026068057.1:4012573-4020592 GCF_014885135.2 Alexandromys fortis
AGGGTTCCCTGCCCTGTGGAAAGTCCAAAGTCCTCCCCGCTCCATCTTGGTCTAGGAAGGTGGACATCCAAACTGGCTAGGCTCCCACAAAGCCAGAACATGAAGTAGGATCAAAACCCAGTGGCATTGTCCTTGGCTTCTCAGCAGCCCTCATTGTCCGCCATATTCAGAGAGTCCGGTTTTATCCCATTCTAACCCATTTTTTAAGAATGTAAAGGCATATGACAACCTGTTAGCAGGCTAGTAGCTTTTGTAGCTACAAGGATATTAGACCAGAACAAAATTTTCAAGCCAGCCTGGGAAGATTGACATGTCACAAACAGTGTATTATTAAGTCTCAATAACGGGAAGACAGCCCAAGAAATTTTCTCAAGCCAAAGCTGCTGAAGCTGTTACTCAAATTCTGGCAAAATACAATATTTAAATTTTATATCTTTGTAATATTTGTTTATATGTCTAATCCTGGCAGTCTGTTGTTCCTTGGTCTTACAAAACGATAGTGATTCTGAATGATCTAACTTTTTAAGAAAGGGAGGTCCTATATCTCATTCTTTTATCATCATTCCACTCCATACATTGTTATTCAATATAAATCTCTGTGTAGTACTGAGGTAACTTCAGTTAATCTAACTTTGTTGCTGTATATACCACATAATTGCTTGAGTGTGGAGTGGGAAGAAGCTTGCAATCTGATCTGTGGCAAACCTCTCTAGCTCTCTGAATTTTGTTGACCTTTTTATTTTGTTTGGAATATCTTGTTCCTGTTTAAGTACAAGGTCAGCTGTTTCAAGAATATCTCATAGCCTCACAAAGAGACTTCTGGCTTTTTTATGTATGTCACAAGCTCTAAGGCATAAGGAAGACCTCCAAGTAGCTAAAGATATCTCCCTAAAAGTGGGGGGAGGGGTAATATATTCAAGACCTTCCTGGTGGGGTATAGAAGCAGTACTCTTGGGAGAAGGCAAAAAGTATCAGAGGAAATTTTTTTATGATTCCAATATCGTCAAGCTGCACAAATATTAAAAGTACCCAAGTATGCAACAGGTGAAGATGAAAACCACAGGTGGCCATCATGATACTCAACTTTGATGAATTTTTGTCCAATAACTGCTGGCTTAATGACTTCCTCTGTTCCCATCATATAAAGTTGTGCCATGTCCCTTTCACAATCATATTTCTATTTGACATACAGTTCTATATTATTTCTAATGAAAGAAAATACCAGAAATAGTCTGAATGCAATATCAAACATTAACAATAAAGCTGTTTTTAAGCTATACTGTAAAGATTGTTGGAAATATGTAAAATAATATGATGGCTTTAATTTTTTCTTATTCTTAAAGTAACTATTTATCACTTTAATTTATTTATAAATGATATTTTGAGATGTTATATATTTTAATGAAATATATATTATTTGAAAATATATGCATCTAGCATTGAATACAACATATATGAATAAATATAGTTCATATAACTAAAAGAAAATGGAAGGATAATGAAGTTGCAATGTTTTAGAATCAATTAACCTGTAGGAATGTTTCTTTTCTACAAACAAAATGAAGAAATCAGATTGTTGAAGAGGGGAAAAATCAGAATTCCAAATTTATCTTCCAGCATTTGCTTAATTTGAGTGATATTCTCTTGCTAAATTTTGAACTTTAGTTTTGCTTAATTCTTAACACCAGGGCAGTTGGAATATTTCAAAGGTTTCCATTTGTCATAGCTAATTAAAGTATGATGAAGTCAATATTCTTCTGAAAAATAAAGGTAAAATGTCCTGGTTAATCATAATATATGCAATAATATTCGTATCATTAAAATTTTTACTAAAAACCACTTGATTACCAACTATTCTCTACTCTCTATAATTATACCTCCATTTTTAATATGACTCTTATTTTCTGTTCATTTTACCACAGCCATATATTTTAAAAGTCAAAACAATCAATTTGAACAATTTTTAACTAATCTTCATTTACTCACAGAGATTTATTGACCCTGGGATTCTGCCTTTAGTTGATGATGAACTGGGACAAGGATCAGTTACCACCTCTTTAGCTTCTTTACTTTTGAAGACCAAGGAAATTCAGGCAAGGGATACTGGGGCCAGCTTTCATAAGAGCACCTCGATTTTCTGCTTCAGTTACATTAAGTTCTGTGTGAGAGTTAGATGAAGTTCACATTGACTCCAGCCACATTCTTTTCTCATTATGGAATGCTGTGTCCAGGAAAGAAGGGAAATAATCTTGCTTGCAATAGTTTGACAATTCTTTGACTTCTCTTACTAAAATCAATCTACTATTTTACTCTCATAATGGAACTGGGATGTTATGAGAATTGAGATCTAGCTGTGGTTAACATATAAAGTGATGGTCATGCTCTCTCTACTCTGTAATTCTTTCTATAAGTCCATTAATTGTGAGTACCTTTAATAACAATACAACATGATTATTTGATATTACTTTATAAAACTGTCAAGTTGCTTAGTACACTTATCACACAATAGTCCCTTGATTTGGAAGTAGTTAGCATCCTATATTATGTCATTTTATAACTGAATTTCCATTTTTAGATAATTTGTGGAAAATCCTACAGTTAACAGGAAAACACTTTCATTTTCACTTTTTGTCTACTACCCTTATCTCAACTAAGGTCTCAGACAAGCCTGATTAAGCAAAGATAGAAAGTTTATAGAGACTCTTAATATTTCTTAGTCTTTTTATAATGCTTAACAATTCTATCAGATTCAAAGTGTTTTGTATGTATTTAATTTTATATATACATATGGCTTTGCCAAGCATTTTGCTACATATTCTCATATAACATTTAGCAATCTTGACCTCAGTTCCTCAATCTATCAGTCATATATTTGATCTTGCTAAAAAGTTCTCTTGTCATTGATAATAGTTAAGATTTATTGCCCAAGCACCCTATGATAACAGATTTCTAGATCATAATTACAGGAATATTTTAAGAATTGTTTCCATAATTTTGTGAATCATATGCGGTATCACACACAAATAAAGGAAGTAGTTCCTTTTCAGTTGCTGTGCCCCAGCTTTGATATCAGGTCATATTTTACTATTTCCCCATTTTGAATCCTCAAATATTTGAATTAGAAGCTGAACAGCGTAACTACCTTTCATTTTGTGTATAATATTATTTGCAATTATCAATCCAAACCACTCAGTTTCTTTGGCAAGAATATCTTCATTTTTATCTGTTATCCATGGCTAGCCTTGCTGTGTTTTGAAGCCCAAAGTGAACATCTATTAGTTACACATGGCATCACTATGACAAAATATTTGACAGAAACACATGTTATGTGCCTTTTTCCTAGAGACACTTTAACCAATGTCTGCTTAACCCAGATAGGGCACTGAAACAGAGAAAAGAAAAATTCTATCCATGTCTGGCTTAGTGATGCAGTGCATTTACCAGGTTCCTTATGAGAGTACAGACAGGAGTTTACTTACAGGAGGAGATTAAAGACAGCTGTGTCATTAAAAAAAAAAAAAAAAAAAAAAGTTCACACAAGCATGGGTAATAGTTACTTTGCTTAATTGTGGTTTTCGCTTGTTTTCTCAAATCTAATGGTAGACACTATAGAATGTGTTTTTCTTTAAGTAATATGGAAGACTAATACTTATTTCTAAAGCTATAGGGTCAATCTTAATGACTTTTCTTAAATTCTCAATTTTCAAGATAAGCTTTGCTGAAAAGTCTACTTATATTTTCTTCTGAGATTCAAATAGAAAAAGTCTATAACTCATATAGAAAAGTCTATAATAATGGAGCATTTATTTTATGAAACAATAGCGCATCTTAAGATTAGAATAGATCTATCATTATTAAGATTAAAGATCCACTTTTGTCAAATGTCAAAAGTGGTGAAAAATAAATCAATGTTTACCCTGGAATAGCATATTTTTAATTTCATATAATGCATCTAAAATAGCTTTGGGAGGAGGACAAAATCAAAACAACTTGCTCTTTAGAAGCAGAGTGAATAAACTGGGTCTTATACAACTTCACTGTTAAAACTTAGCACGATGTAGAAAAGTATAAAAATCTCTAACATTAGCCAAACAACATCCAAAAATATATGCATGCACTGTCTCACTTACATAGTTGAAAATGCAGAACAACAATATACATTATATAAGTTTGTGTAGAACTCTTAATTAACAATTTCCTCAGAGCAGAGATAAGTAACTGAGGGAGCATTGAAATATTTCTATAATTTTTAAAGCACAAAATAGCAAAAAATTTAAACTAAATTTCATCTTTGACTGCTGTACAGATAACTTACTGTCTCTGTATATCCTTCCTTCATGGAATATTGAGTTAATTTCAAGATTGAAGAAATATAATTTGCCTGGTGCTAGTGGCACACACCTTTAATCCCAGCCTTTGGGAAGCAGAGGCAGCTGGATTTCTATGAGACTGAAGCCACCCTGGTCTACAGAGTGAGTTCTACTACAGGCTCCAAAGATAAAGAAAAAGCCTGTCTCAAAACAAAAGAGAAAAATATAAATCAAAATAATTTCCTAAACATAAATTTGAAAATGATACAAAGACATAGATGTTTGGGTATTTTTCCAAATATGTTCATCAGCATAATCAAGAAAATTAGGAATCTAGTTGCAGTACACTTACTGTTTTCTGATACATAGCCTACAGTGGAGACTGATTAGTTACATTCACTGCTGTGACCACATGCATAAAAATAATCTCAGGAAGAACATACAGTTTAGATAAATGTTTCATAGAGTTTCTATACATGGTGTTGGGGAATGGAAGTCTCTGTAAAAAGAGGCGGTTAAATATTGGAGAAAATGTTTGAATCATGACATACATGAATTAGAGGCAGACTAAAAACAGGGCTGTGCAAACCTTCCAGTGTTTGGTCTTAATGACCTACTTTGGTCACCAACCCTTATCTCCTATAGGTTGAAGGCACTCCCCTAATAAGCTGGTATCTGCACTGCCAGCTGTGGAATACACTTTCAGAGCATGAACCTGTAGCAGCATTTCAGAGTCAAATCATTTCAAACTCTTCTCATATGTTTGCCCTTTAGAGAGATACTAGCCACAATCTGACATTTCATTATAGTGTAATTTTCTTTTCTTCATGCGAGATATTTAATGATCCTGGATGAGCAGTTTAACAAAGTGCTCTGGTGGCATGTCAGCTATTGAGTGTTTCAGACCTATTGTAGGGCTTGTTTATAATATCATCAAAAATGCAAAAGAGAAGTGATAACGGGATGCTCAGCCCCAGTTTCCACATCTGCAGTGCAACCACTACACATAAGGGTCTGGCACTATTGTGGGATAGAAGGTAGAAAGACCGTAAGAGTCAGGAGGCCAGGGCCATGCTGCTAGATGGTATTCATGAGACAAGTAAGTGAGGCTGCATCTGTGAAATCTCAGCAATTTGCTTGTCTAAGCAAGCCCCTAATAAAGACAACAGTAGACACTAAAGTGGATGGAGAAAGTTTACAAATATCTGCTCCTAGATGAAAAGCTGAGAATCAGTTTTCTCCAGGGGCAAGGTCCTTATAGGTTAGAAAATCTCAAATTGTCACCCATAAACACATGTATATACAAATAACATAAAATGGACCCAATAGGGTGTGTGGGGGTGTATGTAAAAGTTATGGGGGCAGAAGTCATAAATTGGAGAGGGAATGGAAAGGGCGCAGGAATAGTTGGAAGAAGGATTTGCTTTTCTGTTGTTTTAATTTTTTTATTCATCTATTTATTTTACATTTCCACAGCAGTCTCTCTCCCAATTTTCCTTTCCCATTCCCCTCCCAAACTACCCCACCCCGCAATCCTTTACTCTTCTATCTCCATCCAGGAAAGGACCAGGTCTCTCATGAGTATCAAAAAACATGGTATATCAAAGTTGCAGTAAGCCTACTTTCCATATATTAAGGCTGAACAAGATAAGCTAGGATGAGGAGTAGGGTACCAAAAGTCAGTAGAAGAGTCAGAGACATCCCCTATTTCCACTGTTAGGAGTCCCCCAAGAGGACCAAGTGACAAAACTGTAACATATATACAGAATGCTTAGGTTAGTCCCATGAAGGCTACCTGATTGTCCATTTAGTCTCTGCAAGACTCTATGAGCCCATGTTAGTTGATTCTGGGGGTTTTCCTGTCGTATTCTTGACAACTCTGGCTCCTTCACTCCATTCCCATTCTGCTATGCAGGTTTCCCAACTCTGCCTAATGTTTGGTTGTGGATTTCTGCATCCGACTCCATCAGTTACTGGAAGACATCTCTCTGATGACAATTGGGCCAGACACCAATATGGTCTCAGGAGAAGAACAGTAAAGGCTACATGTTCACTATTGCTTGGAATATTCTGGGGTCTGTCACGAAGACTCCTGGGAGATTTCCCTGCACCAGACTTCTATCTGACATTATGATTTTCAAAATAAGTAAAAAAAAAAAAAACTCAAAAAACTGGATGCAAAGAAACCAAATAATACAATTAAAAATGGAATACAGAGCTAAATAGAGAACTCTCAAGGGAAGAATCTAAAGTGGTTGAGAACTACTTAAAGAGAATGCAAATCAAAATGACTATGAGATTCCATCTTACACCTGTCATAATGGCAAGATGAAGAACATCAGCTATATCTCATGCTGGAGAGGATATAGAAGTAGAGGATCATTCCTTCATTGCTATTGGGAGTGCAAATTTATGCAGTCACTTTGAAAATCAGTTTGGCAGTTTCTCAGAAAACTGGGAATCAACTTACTGCAAGACCAAGTTATACCACTCCTTGGCATGTACCCAAAATATGCTCAATAATACCTCAAGGACACATACTCAACTACATTGACAGCAGCTTTATTTTTATAGCCAGAACCTGGAAACAACCTGTATGTCCCTCAACAAAGGAATGGATTAAAAATAATGTAGTATATTTACACAATGGAGTATTACTCAGCTGTTAAACATAAAAAAGAGTATGAAATTTCAAGGCAGATGGGTAAAACTAGAAAAAAATAATCCTCAGTTAGGAAACACAAACTCAGAACAAGGTTGTTTTTAATGTGGTCAAATGCAAAAGAGAAGTGATCATAGGTTGAACAGCCCCAGTTGCCAAATCTACAATATAATGGGAGAGGGGTGGTAAATGTGTAAATGTTTGTACTCTTTTACAAATTTTTCAAAAACATAACTAATTTAAAAAAAAAAAAACAGATCTCTTCTCAACTTAGGAATCTCCTTAAAAGTACATGAGAGAGAAAATAGTTTTTATTTGATTACTAAGTAAGTGTTAAACCAGAATGTGATTTGTATCCCAGGCAACTTACTTCATGGACAGAATAAAATTATTTTCAATAACAAAAAGTTATCATCCATTCTGTTCAACAAACAGTTACTAGTCTTTGGATAAGAGACCCAATCAGAAGTATCTATAACACTTGGTCTATTCCAAAGTTTCTTGGTAGTAGGAATGGGTGTAGAAACTAGCTAAATTTGGGAAATAAATAACCAGGCCAACATAAGGATAAACAATTATATTTTAATTGTTATAAGGGAAAACTCATGCCACAAGAATGGGAAGTCTAGAATGGGGCTCCAACGTGGTGAACCGACTTCACATAAAATCTAAAAGAGCAAAGATTCATCAGAGAAATCCTAATCTCTATCAAAAGTTCTACTACTACAATACTGTTTTAATTGCTTTTTCAATAAGATGTAATATAGAATAGTCATACATTGCAAAACCAATAAATTTTAGTTATGTAATGAAATAATAATTCATGGGTAATGGGAAACAGTAATTTACAGGTCACCTAATTAGCAAATGCACCCATGGCTCCAGTGTGAACTTTTATAGCATTTAATGTTAGACCTATGAATCTTTGTGCATTTGTCTCTTTTTTTGCAGTTTTTTTTTAAATTTTTTATTGAGAAAAAGATAAAAAAAATTTCTGCCTCCTCCCAGCCTCACATTTCCCTCCCCCTCCTTCCACCCTTCTTCCCC
>NW_026068057.1:4021510-4071098 GCF_014885135.2 Alexandromys fortis
TCTCAAATTTTGCATGTAAATGGCTGGAAATAGAAAACACTATCCTGAGTGAGGTAACTCAGACCCAAAAAGATGAACATGGGATGTACTCACTCATAATTGGTTTCTAGCCATAAATAAAGGTCATTGAGTCTATATTTTTTTTTTTTTTTGCAGTTTTAAGTCCTGATTTATCAGCTTAAAATTGTTTCCAATGATTGGGGGATTGATTTGTGATTTCCGAAACCAAGTACTAAAAGTCAGGTAACTTACAATAAAGCATTAGTGATGGAAAAGACCTCAGTTTTAATCATAAGAAATATAAGCATATTTACATTCTTTCAGGTTTGTATTGTGTCTGCATATGTGATTTAAGATGAGTATTACATTTAAAATACCTTTTGAAAGATGAAAAAAATCCATGTTCACAGCAGCTGCACTAGAGAAGATAAATATAAAAACAAAATACATACAGACTCAGAGGAAAAAAATCCGAAAGAGCTTCAAAAAGAATACACAATTTAACCCAGCTTCTTGCTGTTTGTTGGTGGCTTGCCACAGCTGATTTAAGAGAGATTTCCTGATTTAGGTGCAGTAGAAAAAAAAAGCTGCACAGTTTTAAATGCCTGCTTTTGGGGCTGTGTTCCTAGTGCAACCTCTGTCTCTTGTGAAAGACAGAACATCCAGATGAGGTTTGTGAGTAAAGTGCTATGGTGTGCCTGGAAGGGGGTTTTGCGTGCCTGCAGCTCAGAGGCACAAGCAGCTCTGCCATATTGGACTGGGCAGGGCAAGCAGGCAGTACCTGTATTTGACCTGGGATTGTCACAGCTTAGATTCGTAAGAGCTTAGCATTTTAAAAGCACAAAGCAAAAGTGTTCCTGGACAAAAAAGAATTACATATTCACTATAGGACAGATTCAGACATGAGCGACCTCTAAATGGGTCATAGTGTTAGATAAAGTACATAAGCTTAGGAGAGAAGAAAAAAAGAGTATACAAAGTCATAAAATAAAGTTAATGCTTTACAAAAAGGGGGGTAAAGTCTTTAAAGAGACAGAGTACAGATAGTCATAGATTAAAAAGTAAAGAAAAATAAGCCACATAAAAATGGAAAATTCACAGACAGTCTGAACAATGTATTTTATTGGGTTTTCTTTGGATTTTTTGACTAAAGGAGCTCAGTACAAACAGACATTTCATTGTATGGGGTAAGCTAAACCAGCATGTATATTAGAAAGGTATTATGACTTCAGAATTTGAGTCTAAGGATATGATACTTTGGAAAAGAGGTTTTTCTTTTGTTTTCACAGATGATGAAACCCTGTGGATTGCTTCTAGAACAATATGGTATGATAGAGCATGCCCTCCTGAAAGGTTACTGTAAACACCCTCAAAAAACTTACTTTGCTCAACTACCCACTGAGATGAACCTTGCATACAGGATACACCATGAAAGACCTGATTAACAGCGCCCCCATACAGCACAAAGCAGTTTGGAGAGAAATAAACATGTCCATATTTCCAAATATTATTTATAAATGTTCTTTTACATTTAAAGGTGGATATGCTATAGATATGAATGATTTGCATTGGTATGGATTTTGCTTTATTGATATAAATTTAAGGTCAATCTTGTTATATGTATATTTTTGCTATTGATTCAGGTATTGTGATTGTATAGTTCATTTAAAAAGGCAATGTATAATTAGGAAATATAGTTTGTAATAGATAACCATCTATAATAGCCAAGTTTGTAGTCATATTAGTTAGATTTTCTAGATGTGCATAGATATATTTCAGATAGGCACTCTTCATATCTTTCAAAGACTACAGAATATGGCATTTAAAATGTTTTTAATAACTTAGGACTTTTCATGATAATGAGACATGCCTGCTTCTGGCAAAACCAAGCTATTTCAAGAGAAAGATGGACATCAAAGAGGCTCCTTATTGAGTTTGCTAGCCATTTGGGCAAGAAACTGCTCTTGCCTGGACTGATGCATGAACTGGACATGAAGAATTCACAGAGAGATGACTGCTGAACTTGCCTAAAGGTGAGTATAAGTATGACAAGCATAGATGATTATTGATCTATAATTCTTAATACCTATATAACTTAAAGACTAAGACAATAAACAACTGTGCAATAAATGAGGACAATGACCTCCAAATGTAAACAATATATAAGTATCTTGATCAGAGGTAGAAATACTGCAATATTGTAAATATATATCAATATATAAAAAATGTTTTAAACAGAGGTATAAGCATGCGTGCATACAATATTCAATATTACTTAACTTTGTATCAATATACAAGAATCTATAACGATGTAATTGTTTATAAATAATAACTTACAAACCAATCTATTATCCTACCATCCAACCCCCCCTTTTTTTTATAAAAGGATCCCTTGGCTTATAAAATTTCCCCCAACCCTCAACCATATACCAATTATAATCAGCCCGCTAAATGATGTCTTTAACACTGTGGAAAAACTTTGCTGGGAGAGAGGAAGTCATCCTCTAGAATTACTTCCAGCTGTTATGGGGGCAACATTCTTTCTATGGGATCATGTGAAAGTAAAATGATGGTTAAGTTTGAAGATTAATGTCTGGTAAGATTGCAAATAGTGTCTGAATATCTTGTGGAGGTCTGGCCAGAACATTGTAAAAGATGTGCACCATTTCAGCTAACAAAGTTGGAACCACCTTTTGAAGCTGATACCCAAAACAGAAAAGGGGAAATTGTCTAGGAGGTCTTCTGTTTATGTGTTGCTTTCCTATCCACCATTTTAGACTGCAATGCAACCATAGACCTTGATAGATGGGGTGCTATTTTTTGTTATATTTTAAGGTAATGGTTCCTCCAGTCCTTGCAAAAAAAAAAAATACCTTGGTGTCTAAATGCTGGTAAAAGACTTATTTGGCCTCAATAATATTTATTGAAATTAATGTGAACATATATCGACACTAATCTTAAGTGTAAATAAAAGATATGCATATATTTTAAAGAGACAGAGAATTTTTAATTTTATGTAGTTGACCAAATGAAGAAATAAATGTCTTTAATTTCAATGGCCATTTGCTAATAAATTATTCCATTCTATTTGGATGTGCTAAATTCTACCTTCTGTTTAGACTGAAACCGTGCACTTTTGTCCAGAATATCAGAAATACTTTTGTTTTCTCACTTCATCTAATCAGTTGTTGACTCATGATTTCCCTGCATGATGTGAACGTAATCAGTTTACCAGGATGGTATGCCATTGACTGCCCCACTTTAAGGTTGCTTCTCTAAACCCTTTCAAATCAATAAAATACAGAAAGGTACTTATAAAAATGATAAGTGAAAGCATTCTGATTGAATTTAAGGCTCTCTATAGCGGGGGGGGGGCACTCAGCTTTAATGCAAGCTACGGCTGGGGACACCGTACGCACTAGAAGATAACCCACTACTGTTATTTGCTAAATGGACACGGCATTGATCTTCCTGATAATCTTTCCTTTATGCCCACTGATTGACCCAGCTCTCAGCCTTCATCAGAAAAGCTTTTTATTGCATCAGAGTGGGTGGAAAATACAGACAATTCACATCTTCATCACAGGTGTTGCAAAGTAAGTCCTATAGTGTGCTTATTATCGAATAGACTTCTGTATAACCCTTACTCCCCAAGTCTTAGGAAGCATCCTTGAAGATGGGGTATAATGTTTGTAAGAGGTTAGGAAATATTGTGGCAGAATAGTGTTCTCTGTATATAGCAGAGTCAGTGCATTCGGGAACTTAATAGCAGTTGAAACTTCTGTACAAAGCCTGCACAGCAAGATTAAACAGTAAATATTCTATTTACAATGATGAATTTTGCTATAGGGAGAGTCAGTTTTCTTCAGGGGTGTGACCACTGATATTGCTCACCTTTCATTGGATGGTTCTATCCAAAAGGATATAGAGGGTACTACCATTATTTTCTGTTTGTTTGTTTGTCTTGAATTTTTAGCTTCTCTTAGATGTGATTTCTCTGTGTGGCCCTGGCTGTCCCAAAAATTGCTCTATAAATTTCAAACTCAGATATCAGCCTGCCTCTCCCTCCCAAGTGCTCGGATTAAGGTGTGTGTCAACAAGCACAACTATAACCACTCTAATTCTACTCAATCGGCTAAGAAGAGAAAAGGAAGAGAAAGAAGAAAAGGACAAAGTAAAAGAAATGTTGGAAGTTGGAGAAAGAGAGAACACAGCTTTTAAAGTTACTTGCTATTATTGCAGAAGACTAGATGCCAACTCACACAGCCCACATGGCAGCTCACAGCCATCTGTAAATCCAGTTTTATTTGATTGGATACAATCATCTGGCCTTTGCCAGACATGCTTGCGGTGTGCACACATATATGCAGGCAAACACACATAGTGATAAATTAGTAAATGATAAAATAAATCTTTCAATAAAAAGTATACACTAAATTGTTGGGAGACTAGGTAAAGGTTGAGGTAGGAGGGTAAAATGAATAAAATAAATAACAAATATATTCAAAACATTTTGTATATACTTATGAAATGTCCAAGAATAGAAAAATACCAACACAGCTCCTTTGAAAAGGAAAACAGTACTTTTCATCTCACTTTAGATCTTTCACGTTTGTTTCAGTTAGTAGAGTATTCTATATTTCTGATTTTGTTTCATAAAATATAATCCACTTATGCAGCTACTTATTGGACTCAATTATCAGTTTTGTTTGAATAATAGAAGTATTTTCCAATTTGCTTGGTTTTTTCCTTCTATCCAAATATTATTGGATTCACTTCCATGTGCTTACCGTGCCCTCTGGCCAGGCATTCAGGGGCTGCTTCTACTGTGGTCCAAGGAGGATCAACATCTGTTCATGCTAGGAGCAGACTTAGTATAGTAAAAGACAATGCTCTATGATCACATGGTCCTTTACTGCCTTAACCCTAGAGCTGTCTATCTCTCCCAGGAGCTGCTTCGTTCTTAGCAGAGAACTGCTTACAGAAACAAATAACTGGGTACTAAATTTGCTCAGTGCTGGTGACATATCTCCATTCTTTGTCTTTCAAGAAGTTGTTTGCTGTATGGAGTCATAGATATTTCTCTTTACATATACTTTGAAAAAAATTAATTCACACTATCATCTCTATTTCAACTCCAATAAAAGGTTCATTTTCATCCTCACCATTTCTGTATTTAAAACTTTTTTTCTGATTGTGATTAATTATATCCTTTTATTCTTTATCAGCCCAATTATATGATAAGACTTTCTTCATTTAGCAAAATCACCAATCAATGCTACCACCTGTAACATCTTCTGCTTAAATTCCTTATCATGAAAAAAACGTTATTCAGTCTGGATCGCTGTCAACTATCCATTTGCTTGTCCATATAGTTATCTCATGTAGAAAATTAAGCACAAGGCTATTTCTTTCAATGGACCTTTCCCAATCAGCTAAGGCTCCTGAGCCACCTTTTCCAATTTAAGTTCTTATCTTCCCAAGGAAATAAATTTAAAATACTAAAAATGGTTAGTACTCCCTTACAATATTACCATCAAAATACATTACATGTCAACACACACACATTAATTTTTGACATCATTTGATGTACTAAACATCTTTTATATACTGTACATTTTAGAGTACATATTTTAAGAATAACAGAAAAATGGTCTTCATGTATATGTTGCATACACACATTGTCAGGGGTACCTTAAGCTGTAAAATTAAATTTTGTCACCAAGAAAAAAATTCTTCAAATACTATCAAGCTGAATTCTTCACTAGGAAGACTTAAAAATTCAGTGTTTGGTTATGTTCAGAAGGATGGTCTATGGCAGAAGAATGTCAGATGCTAGAGACTTCCATTAAAGACTGAGAACTCAGGGTTTATATTGAAGGATATTTGCTGTGAAGTCATTCTTCTGTACGCTATAAATATTCATTACTCTGACTGGGTAAAAAAGAACTGACTGGCTTATAGTTGGGTAAGAAGAGATTGGTAAGAGAGCCAGACTAGAAGGATTCTGGAAAGAAGTAGGGCAAAGTCTAGAGTAGCGAGCAGATCCAGAGAGGAACAAGACGGACATGTCATACTGAGAAATGGTACCAAACCATGTGACAAAGCATAAATAAGAAATATTGTTGAATTTAAATGTAATGTAAAAGTTAAAGAGTAAAAAGTCTGAGCTATTGGTCAAGCCTTTATAATTAATATTAAGCAGGGGAGGAAAGTGAAGCCTGGACTAGCGAACAGACACAGAGAGGACCAATATGGGCATGCCATACTGAGAGGAGGCACCAAACCATATATAAGGAAGCATAGATAAGAAAACGGGTTAATTTAAATGTAAGAGTTAGGTAGTAACAAGTCTGAACTAATAATTCAGCATTTACAATTACCAATAAGTTTCTGTGTGTTTATTTGCTAGCTGCTGGTGGGATAGAAATTTCTGTCAACAGATAGGAAATCTTTGTCTGGAACATGCAAAATTTCTGGCATTCACATAGAAAATAGCATAAAATTAGGTTATTTGTACAGACAATTTAGCAACACTAAGTCACCCCTCATTTCTGGGGATGATGCAGACTGTCATGTGCAAGTTCCAAATTTCAGCTAATGGCTGATCTTGCAAATTAGTTTGGAAGTAACCTTCAAACAAGTTTTACACGCTAATTTAAATAGCCAAATGATTTACATTTTAGACAATTATCGAAATAATTGCCTTACTATAGTATTTCTACTCCTATTGCTTATCATTAATTGATTGCTTGTGAAATTCTCATTATTTTGAATCCACCTTATACTAGCTGTCTACTCGCTTATTCTGAATGTCAAAGGTTGGACTGAGAAGAAATTCTATTGATAGAGAAGTGTGCCTACTTCTGACAATGCCTGTACTTAAGTTGTGCTAAGCATGCTCTTTCCAGGTTTTTCCTTTCATTTTAGAATATGACCATTCCAACCATGATATGAATCTTGTATATAGTAATGACATTTCTTGCATGTGAGTGGAACCCTGTTATTCAGTGCACTGTATTAACAATGGCTAGATTTAAAATTCAATTTCTTTTAGTACTTGTGACCTCTGTCTTCAGCTCAGATTATTTATACTGTGTGAATTCCTTCAAATATAATCTGCCACCAAATCACATCTTAATAACCCTTTGTTCCTTTAATAATGTGAGACTGATGCACTCTGTTATTTGTTAATTTTCTTTTCAGTGCTTTGAAAATCAATGTATTAATCAAGATTTTCTAAAGAAACAGAATATATTCCATACCTGTAATATATATGTATATAACATATTATAAATGTATGTATATTATGTATTATGGTATTTATTATAATGGCTTATAGGCTATGGTACAGTTATTGTAACAACTGCTGTCTACCAACAGAAGGTCCAAGAATATAGCAGTTGTCCAATCCACAAGGCTGAATGCCAGTAAAGAAATGGATTTGCCAGTGAGAGTAACAGCAAGCCAGCAAAAAAAAAAAAAAATTCCTTCATATGTGTCCTATACTTAATCTGACATGAAAAGGTGTGGCCCAGAATAAAGGTGTATCTTTCCACTTCAAAAGATTCAGATTAAAAGTGGGTTTTTCAATTTCAAATAATTTAATTAAGAAAAAAGTCTTTTCGAGGTGTACCCAGTCACTTGAATTTTAATTAATATATAGTATAGTTGACAACCAAGAATGGCCATCCTAGGTTCACCCTTTCTCAACATTACACACAACCATATCTCCTTATGACATGCTTAATTTCCAAATGAAAACAATAAACAGGTCACAATTACACCTAACATGATATTACTATCCTTCAAACCACAAATATATAAATTTTAGAATAATGGGCAATGTCTCTTGACAGAGAGTTTGTTAATGTCTGAAAACAAATATGACGAACCACTTATATTTTAGTTGGTGTTATAGTAAATAATAAAAATTGAGACAAGAGAACACAAAACTTTACAAGCACATTTTTTAACAAAATATGATCAAATTATATTTTGACTCATATCACTTTTAATCTTGCTTTCTGTAACTAGAAACCTGTAATTAACTAGTACTTATACCTGACTTCCTCTTCCAACCATATTTTATTTCCTCTACTATCAGCAAGTATTTCAGCATGTCTTGGTTATTTTCCTGGAGAAGTGACACATACCTCTGTTTTCTGAAGTTTCTGGGCCCATTATCATCCTGTCTGGGTTACAAGGTGGTATTTTCCCATTGGCTTTAATCACTGGACATGGTAGCACCATGAAAAGCCTTAAAGGATTTCTTGTACTCCAGAACTAACTTTTCTCACCTCTACTGTGGAACAACAATCCAATATACTCATGGTAATCTGAATCCATCACTCCTTTAACACTATTTTTACTGTTTACCCTGTTGGCATATAAGCATCAGCAGCTCAAAGTGCTTGGGGGAAACCTGAGCTAGCAGTTCAGTAGAATGCTTGTTTGTGTCTCCTGGCAGAAACACATCAGGTAGACAGCTTCAATTGCAGTCACTTCATTGAGTTTTCTGTGGTGAGCTGTCATTCTCCAGGATCCATCTGTCTTCACTACCAGCCAGACAGAAGAGCTAAATGGAGTTGTGGTGGAATCCTGCTCTGCATCTTTCAATCTTCCAAGTGCTGGATGGTGACATTAATTTCTGCAATTGCTTCAGGACTGTGATACTGCTTTTGATTCACTGTTTTACGCGGCAGAGACACTCTAAAGGCTTCCATTTAGCCTTTACAACAATAATCGTCCACATGTCAGGTAACCAATGTGAGAATTCTGCCAACTTACAAGTATATCAAATCCAAATATACGATCTGTAACTGGAGTAATAAACACAAGAGACTGAAGGGACTCATTGGACCTTCTGTGAGTTGGACTACACCCAAAACACTATTAACTACCTACCATCCATAAAGGGAACCTCCTTTAATGGAGGGCCACAGGGCTTCTTGGGCTCTTCTGGAAATCATGTCATTTCAGAACCATGATCCAATAGACACTGGAAATTCTGTTTCCTTTCTGTTTGGGTATAGTTACCATAGAAAAGGGATGTAGATCATTCTGTACAATGATGGGAGAAATGCTAACAGTATGACTCAATGTCCTTTTCCAGACGAACCTTCAATCTCTTCATTCAAGGTGTTCTTGTTCTGCAAAGAAGATCAAGCCTGAATACTGGTTCAAAAGTTGAGATTGTCTCTTACCAAGATTCAATTAGCATATTTTCTTATTTGTTTTGGAATATTTTATCTTATACAGATCAAATGAAAATGCAGTAGCATTCTTACCTACTTCATATTTAGCTATTTTCAAACATCCATACAAGTCACACTACATAAAAACCACTTTACCTGTTGTGTCTATTATAGGTTAGACCATGGGCATTGCTTTGTCTATGCTGCCCATTATGATAAGTAGGGTCACTTTGCCTTTGGCGATTGACTGTTGCCACATGGCTTCTGGTACATTGTTGTGCATTGTATTTAATTCATCCAACTGTACAGCAGTGTCCCCAAATGCAGCAGTTTGAATGCCACATAATCTCATAAGGAGTGGCAATATTAGATGATGTGAATTTGTGAGAGTAGGTGTGGCTTTGTTGGAGGAAGTATATCACTGTGGGAGTGGTTTTGAGGTCTACTATGCTCAATCTATACTCAGTATAGACTCAGTTTATTTCCTGTTTCCTGGAGATCATGATGTAAATAAAACTCTTAGCTCCTTTTCAGCACTATGTCTGCCTGCAGTTCATTGTGCCCTGCCATGAAGATAAATGAATGAGCCCCTAAATTGTAATCCCCCAGTTAAATGTTTCCCTTTATAAGAGTTACCATGGTTATGGTGTCTCCTGACAACAGTAGAAACCCCATTTAAGACAGAAACTCTAACAAACATTGCTTTATCTATGTTGCCAATTATGATCATTAGTGTTGCATTGTCTTTGGCAATTCAGTGCTACCATTTTGCACCAATAATTTCTAGCCTTATGAAGAAAACATCAATGGATACGATTAAACAAGTGTCTCTATAGTAGGATAAAGCATTCTTTGGTTATATCTCTAAGAGAGTACCACTGAATTTTGAGCTAGATGAATTCCCAGCATCCTGAAGAACTATATCACTGATTTCCATAGTGCTTATGAAATTTTTACTCCCTCCAAAATTGACAAGTGTTTCTCCTAACTCCATATCCTCTCTTGCATGAGATGTCTATTGTTTTATTGATGTTGGTCATTCTGACTGGTATAAAATGAAATCTCAAATCAATTTTGTTTTGCATTTTACTGATGAACAAAGATGTTAAAGGTCTTTAAGTGTTTCTCAGCCATTTGAGTTTTCTCTATTGAGATTCATCTGTTTAGTGCTGTACTCCATTTTTAAATGTTACTTAGATTCATAATGTTCCATTTCTCTTGTTATTTATAAATTTTAGATATTTGCTCTCTATTAGATGTGTAGCTGATAAAAATCATTTTCCATTTTGCAGCTTGAATCTTTTCTGTATGATGATTTACTTGGCCATAGTGAAGCTTTTTAGTTCTACGAGGTCCCATTTACTAATGTTTGCTTTATTATATGTGCTATTGGTTTTCTGTTCATAAAGTCTTTTCCTGTGCGAGTGAGTTCAAGAGTATTTCCCATTTTCTTTTCTATCAAGTTCTGTGTATCTGGTCTTACGTTGAGGTCCTTGATCAAATTGAAATTGAGATTTGTACAAGATAGTTGTAGTAGGAGAGGCCAGTTGTTCATGGTCACCCAGACTCCCGAAATAACCTCAAAGAAACTGTATTAATGAAATCACTTCTTGACCCATTATGTTTAACTTCTTATTGGCTAGCTTTTACATATTCATTTAACCCATTTACATTATTTTATATTTTATCATGAGGCTTGTGGCCTACCAGCAAGTTTCTGGCATGTCTGTCTCTGTCAGCAGTTCCATGTCTTCTCCTTGACTCTGCCTCCTTACTCCCAGCATTCAGTTTAATTTTCCCCACCTAGCTCTCCTCTATTGCCTTATCACAGGCTAAGACAGTTTCTTTACTAACCAATGGTATCAACAGCATACAGAGGGGTGTCCCACATCAGAAATTAAGTATGGATCTCTTAGGATTCTTCTACATACAGTCATTCAGTTTGATCAGAACCATTTGTTAAATTGATTTTTTAAAAATCAGGGTATAGCCAGAACCTGGAAACAACATATTCCATCTTGACCAAAGAATGGATAAAAGATGCAGTACATTTACACAATGGAGTATTCCACAGTGAAAAAAAATGGCATTTTAAAATTTCTGGGCAAATGAATGAATCTAGAAAACGTCATATTGAATGAGGTAACCCAGACCCAGAAAGGTAAATATAATATGTATTCTCTCATAACTGCCTTTTAGACATAAAATAAAGAAAAACCAGTCTACAATTAGCAATTCCAGAGAACCTAGACAATAAAGAGGGTCCTAAGAGAGACTTACATAAATCTAATATACATGGAAGGTAGAAAAAGACAAGATCTTCTGAGTAAATTGGGAGAGGGGTAATCATTGGGGTCAGTGAAAGGTGAGAGGGAAGGAAAGAAGGGGAATGAAAAGAATAATATAGCTCACTAAAAATAATGACAAAGTCAGCTTGTATTTCTGACTTCCATAGGTATATGGAATATGTTTTATTATATTTGAAACTGCAGACACTATTCTATTTTAATCAAAAGTCTATTGCATTTTTCTTCCTGCTTTTAATGGAAAGTTTTAGTTTCTCTAAATTTAAGTTTATGTTATCTTTGAGTTTACTCTCAATTGCCTTATTATGTCATGGTATATCCCTTTGTATCTGTAATATCTTCAGGACTTTCATCATGAAGTAGTATTGGATTTTGTTAAAGGCCTTTTCTGCATCAAATGAAAATATTGTTATCTATCTTTTGCCTTTCAGCCTGTTTATATTATAGATTACACATCAATTTTATATGTCAAAATCTCTCTTCATCTCTGTGATGAGTCTTATTAGCCTTTTTTATGTACTCTTAGATGTGATTTGTGAGTATTTTATTGAAAATTCCTGCATCTATACTCATAAGGGAAACCGAGCTGTAAAATTCTCTTTTTTAATTGCATTTTCACTTGGTTTAGTTACCAGAATAACTGTTGCCTCATAAATATAACTGAGCAACATTTTTTTCTATTTCTGTTTTGTGAAACTGTTTGCAGAGTATTGGTGTTAACTCTTCTTTGAAAATCTGGTAGACTTCTGCATTAAACCATCTGGCTGTGGGCATTTCTATTTTGGTAGACTTTTAATTATTGCTTCTATTTTTTACTGAGAGTTATATGTATTTTTAAATTGATTATCTCATCTTGATTTAAATTCTAGATGGTATGTGTCAAGTAAATTATGCTCCCCCTTTTTTGAAGAGTTTTCAACATGGTGTTGTATAGGTTTTTAAAATATGCCTATATGATTCCCTGGTGTCTTGTTATGTATTCTTTTTCTTAGCTCCTTTTGTGAATTTGGATATTCTTTCTGCTCATTTTAACTAATTTGGATTGGTTGGATTAATCTAACTGATTTTCTCAATGAACCAACTCTTTGCTTCATTGGTTTTGTGTTTGCCCATCTGTTTTTTAGTCTTGCTTTGGTTTAGTATTTTCTCACTGGCTTGTTTTCCATACATTTTGGAACAGAATATGTAATTGGTGTTATTATATGTTAGGAGTACATTAGTTGCTTTTTTATATTTTGATTTTACACTTAAGAGATTGCCATGAGTATCATAAGAGACCAGACTTTTCAAGAATTTGAGACCGTTATAGACTATGGGGACTTTTGAAGTTGAAATAAAAGAATATAACCACTGTCCTATGGGGGCCAGGGAACCGATTGTGAGGGTTTTAATTGAATTGAACACAAAGACACATGTGTTTGAATGCTTGGGCCATTAGGAGATGTGGCCTTGTTAGAGGAAGTTTGTTAGTTTGAGTGCAACTTCAAGGTATCATATACTTAAGCTAGGCCCAGTGTGAATCACAGTCTCTGTTGCCTACAGAGCAAGATGTAAGACTCTCAGCTACCTCTCCAGTACTATGTCTGCCTGAATGACTCCATATTTCCTATCATGATGATAAGGAACCAAATTCTGAACTGTAAGTCAACCCCAGTTAAATGTCTTCCTTTATAAGAGTTGCCACAGTCATGGTGTCTCTTCGGAGCTATAGAAACCCTAACTAAGACAGGAGTTGAGAGAATAATGGAGATGGGTTAGAAGGACAAAAACTTCTCAGGAAGGAGGAAGGTAGAGTACGCCAGCAGGATCTTAGTCCCCTGGGGATGGGGTCAGGGAGCGAGGAAAAACCACAGCAAGTTGTCTGCTACAGATCTGTGGATTATACTGAATAACTATATTTGAAGGAGAAGAGAAAGAATATAGATCTGAAAATTACCCACCTGCTTTCCTGGCACATGTGGTTCCCATGGAAATGTGGCTAGTTGTTTCAGAGGCAGTGCCTGCCAGAGTTGGGGGCAGACACAAGGGTATAGGTTGGTGATAAGCGATTTAGGAGAAAATCTGAGTGATCAGATAACATTTAAAAATCTTAAATCTGTTACATTCTTATTCACCATCTCCTCTTTAAATCTGCCAACTTCTTATAAATTGAAAAGATTTTGGCTAGCCATGTTCACCAAGAAACGTCTGTAAAGTATTGTATAATATGCATAAAAATTAGCTAATGGCAACCCTCAAACTTCATTGTCAATGTTATTAGTTAAAATAATTTATAGGTAAAAGACAGTATGTGTTCTATTCCCATTATTTTGGTTTACCATATGCTGTTTTTTCATTCATTCATTTCACAAAATTACTACAGAGTAACTCATTTCTACACTCTTGCAGCAACTCTGTAAAAAGACTTTTTTTTTTCTTGAATTCTATACAGGGGTGTCTTGAACCATATGACTTGTTGGTTGATTACTGTTGGATCCAAAATTTGAAGCCTCTTTGTGTTCTCTATCATTCATGATTATCTCATTACTTTCAACTGCTTCCTCTAAATCCTGGACTTTTCATTTTGAATCCTCTCAACTATTCTTATGGCTAAATTTGTAATGTGATTTCCGGAGTCATTCTGAAAACCACTGGTGTGTGCAGTATGCCTGTTAACTCCACTTTAGTTTATGCATTTCCCATGGACCACTAGCTTCTAAGATAACTCATTAAAAACAAATTGATACTTTTTTTAAAAAAAAATGACATATTGGTGGGTAGTCAACAAATCATTTTCTTTATATTATGCATTTTTGAAAAAAAGGGAGACCTGAAAGTAAAACATAAAGAAATAATCAACATTGAAACTGGCACACTTAGTTCAGAGATATTGAGCTCAAAATCATGGCTTCAGTGACTTCATCTCAAGGTTCTGCCTTGCTTCAGGACACTTCTCATATGGAAACAGACAATGATATGAAATGCTTTTGGGTTTTTAATATATGTGGAACATAATGTTACTTTTGGCTTATGTCTTTGGTGAGATTGTTTATAAAAGTCTAGTTCAGTATTTTCTCCAATTTTATTCCTGTGTTTTAATTTTTTCCAGACCTTTTGTGTCCATGTCTTATTTTCATTTATCAAAAGTAATAAGCTAAAATTAAAAAAATTAAAGACTCTATGTAAGACTTAGAATTTGTTTTGTAGACACAATGCCACAATTGTTATGTAGGAAAGATATTGTTGAGTGGTTGTGGTGGTTTGAATGGGAATGTCCTTCAACCTTGGCTCAATAGTGGAACATTCATTCCCCAGCTGATGGTGCTGTTTGGCAAACTTATGGGATTTTAAGGTAGCAGCTTTGCTGAAGCATATCACCAGGCTTGAACACTGGGAGTGTGTATCACTCCCCACTTCAAGTTTGCTGTCTGTCTTTTGTGTATCTGTGTATAACTGGAGATGTGATCTCAACTTTCTGCTCTGATCACACCTACTGCATCATTAGGGACTCTCTTTGGGTTTAAAATCCACAATAAATTCTTCTGTGTCACATTTGACTGTAGTCATTTTGTCACATAAACAATGAATAACTAACAGAAAAATAACAAATTCCACATTCTGAGTTAACAAAATGTTAATTCATTCAACAAACATCATACAACAATTAACACAAGCCAACTGTTATATTCTTTATGTAAAAATTGTTTGCGAATAACAATCAGTGTGGTAAGTACTGCTAGATAGTCTTCCATGTAGGCAAATCCCATATTGCATATTAGGCATGTAAGGGGGAACAGTGTAGAGGAAAATATCTCTCAATACCTACCTGGTAGAGATGATGGGCATAGGTTCTGGTGTAAGGCCATTGATCCTCCTCATTCTGCTAATTATTGTGGTCTGGAGATAAGTGTTCTTTACATTGACATATGTCAGATTCAGTATTGTAAAAGAAAAGAAAAAAAAGAAAAGACCCCAAAACTAAACAAACTTACTCTAAAAATAATATCTTAATAAATTTGGCATTTATTTAGTGTTTAATTTTCATTAAGGAAAAACAACATCATAAACAAAACAGACTGTTTGCAGCAGGCTTAATCCTACAGTTGTTAATAATACCCCCGTGAAATGCCTCTATCAAAACCTGAGAAGCTTATATTAAAATATGGAAATTAAATGTTTTCTTGTTTACTTTGTAGCGAACATTTAAAAATTCAATTTAACCAGAAATATTTATGGGTCAATAACTCAGTTTTAAAGACTATAGGAAAAGGCATCCAAAGCTATGGTAACAAACAAACCAAATGGAAATATTAAAACTGTGTCTGTAAGGAGAGAAATGGGAGTTGCAATTTGAAAATATCCAGTATTGTTAATTACATTTTTCTAGTTTGTGCAGCCACCAAACACATTCTTACACATAAGAGTCACAAGAAGAGCCCTGAATCAAACCATGATTGACTTTAAACATAAGAGTCAAGCATAGTCTCATTTTCTCTGTAAACACAATTTGAGAAACACAGCAGAGGTAACAAATCCATTTCAATAACACTGCTTCATGTTGTACAATGCCGTGCATTCTAACAAAGTTTCTGGAGAGGCATGGTTATTTCTTAAAGCTGTTAGTCAATGTATGTTTTCAGACAAACTCACAACACATAGAACATCGCCAACAATAAGGGAAAAGCTGTTCTCAAAAGACTATTTCTTAACACTGATTATTGTTAATTTTCTTCTTCGTTTGTTACACATATTTGTGTATGTATTGTCTGGAGATTTGACAAAGATAGGTGTTGTTAATTATTTGCACTGAATTTTAGAACAGTCTTAGATGCACATATACGTAAAATATATATAATATATATTATATATTAGATCAAACTTAAGGTTAACTTATTACTTTTTATCTTTTTATGACTACTTTCCTGAACAGAGCTCTGCTAATTTAGGCATTCATACCTTAAGGAAGCTGATTAGTTAATTAGGTAAAGTCATAAAGGTCTGAGAAATAATTATGGTCTAAAGCCAGTTTTTTTCCCAAAGAGCATCAGGGTTTCCAAATGACAACTGTGTGCTGCACTACAAAGTAAAAGGGGCTAATAAAATGTGACTATACATTTAACATGTCTTAAAGTGACCCTTCGAGAACAGTCTAATAATTAGACTGTGAGAGTGAGTGTCATGAATGGAACATTAATTTTTTTCATTATTGGGAGCATAGAGGTCACAGATATTTTCAGTCATTTTAGTTAAAGGATCCTCATTATCAAATTGGTGTATGAGAATTTTGAAATTGACATTAGAAGATAAGCTTATCTTTTATGGAATATTTACTATGTAATACCATGAGAAAGAACAGTTTAATTAGATTTATCTCTATTATTTTGATGTCAGGTCTAAAGAATTATATATGAAATAGAAAACAGAAAGTTATATTCTCTTTAAAAATGTGCATTGTGAGTCATATTATAACTGTGTACATTAAATTACAAACTATGTCCTTTAGCTTGTTAAATCTCGAGCTTAAAATAGTTGTTTGTAGAAGGAAACTTTGGGTTTTCTGTCTTGTGATAGTTTCCACCAAGAGAGTCATAGCAGTTCATATGCAGGTAGATTTAAAGATATTTAGCAGCAGAACGTCTTTCAGTACATTTTCTCAAACAACTCTTTGTGTATTCAAGTTGAGGTCGCACATCTCATGGTGTTGCTCACTAAGAGATTGTGCTTTTCAGGTGCCCTCTCCTATGTTTGTAGTTGTCTGTCATTTAAGGAGAATTCCGATGTCCCTATTTTGCACATAAACAAAAGTGCAAAGTTCAGAGCTCATATTGGAGGTCAATAAAAATAATAGAATTCATCTTCTCTACTTGTTAAGGATAATACTCTTTGTGACATTATTAAAATCATAATGACTCAAAGTTTACATTCAAAATAGTCTTGCTTATGTTTTAAAATCAAACATTTAATCATTTTTATAGGATTTAGTAACAGTATAATTCGTGAACAGTGTATGTACAAGGCAATTGTAAATAGTATAGCATTGACTAGTGTTATCTTTCGTCCAATCTTCATATAATGATTTTGTTTTCTAGAGTCTAATAATCACAGAAGGGAAGCCTTTCACAGAATCATTGATATTTTCGTAATATATGCCTCACTTAAGTTACATTCTTTCGTGAGATAGTATTGAAATATTATTTTAAGGCAACAGGATTGCAGTTTACCTAAATGTCATCCCATCTAAATTGAATACAGGAAGGCAGAACTCTAAAAAAACCTATATATGCTTTTGATATAAAATAAATGTATTTATGGGGTAATATAGAATATTTTAAGAGCTATATGTAATATCCACTGTTCAAGTTGGGGCAAATGTGAATGTCTGCAAACATTTTTGATGTATTTGTTGTGGAAAAAAAAGAAAATGAACAAAAGAAAACTTTACTCTTTTTTAAAAACTCAAATTCTATTATCATTTTTTCTTTTTATTGAAAATAAATATTCATACAATAAATCAAACTATACTTTACTCTTCCATAACTTCTCCGAGATTCCACACCTTGCCACCCACTAAAATGCAGAGGATTCCCCTCCCATTAGAAAACAAACAGGTACTTAAACATAAATTAAATAAAATATTATTTAAAAGGCAAAGAGGAATAGAACAAAGCAAAGACAGCCAGAGAGAGAGAGAGAGAGAGAGAGAGAGAGAGAGAGAGAGAGAGAGAGAGAGAGAGAGAGAGAGAGAGAGAGAGAGAGATACTGTGCAACAGCCAAAGGGGACGGATGACATCAAGGAAACAAAGCCTTCTAGATACCACTGAACTGACAAAGACTATGGCAGCATGCTCAGGACTTGCACAGGTAAGCCAGATGACATCCAAAAGCTGAGTGGGAAATTAAGGTGGACCCCAAGTCTTTATCTATAACCCAGAATAAATCTCCATTTGATAACTTCTTGCATTATGATTTTTTTTTTTATTTTTATAGCTATCTTAATGTGTAACAGGATACTGGAACCAGTTCTATTTTGTTGCCACTTGAATCTTGTTGCTTGTAATTGCCTTTTCTCCTCTCTGTCTGCCTCTGGTAACTACTATGTTTTCAATTTTAAGAGCTAAACTAATTTAGATTCCACACATAGGTGAACTCATATGGTCTCTGTGTTTTTGTTCCTGGCTTTTTTCACTTAACACAAAAACCTCCAGGAGTATCACTGAAACAAGTAAGTAATTTCCTTTTAAAGTGCTTTTGAATCAAATCTACAGAAAAAGTTTATTAGATAAATCTTAACTATGATATCACAGCCACAAATTTTAGTAAAGCACCACGAAACACTATATTTTAGTCCAGTACATGAGAAATATCTAATTTGAGAAATAGTGGATATATTTGTCTTATTTATTAATTTTTGCTTAAGCTGTTTAATAACAATCAGGATCTTAAAAAGACGAATAAAGTATACTTTAAAAAATAAATAAATAAATTTTATGATGTTATCTTACAACTTATGTTTAAAATTTTCACAGAATACAATGTTCATCCTCTTGGGACACTGAAAATGCAAACTTAAATAGATTCTACCAGTAGTTTAAGGTTTATTAAGAATGGTAGACTAGAAAATAATATTTCATAGTTTTTATTAACTTTAATTTTTGATACTGTAATGGAGAGATGAAACATAATCCCCTAAGGATAAAAGGCTACATGTAAATAAATCATACTGATTGTTTCTTGGATTTATACTTAAATTACAGCAAAAAGAAGGAAAATAAAAAATTAGTTATGATAAAAAAAATCACAATTTAGCTCTCTATCTCTGTCTGTTCATCTTTTTAGATGACCTTTAAGAAATTCATTTAAAAAGTGCATGTATGGGAAAGCATTTCTAAATAAGATATATGAAATTTAACTATTAACATTAACTATAAAAATGGTGACTTTAATTGTATACCACATTTTGAAAGTCACATGTAACACGGAATCTGTAATAAAATAAAGAATTTCTCAGAGATATATGAACTTAGCTTATGTTTCCTCAGATAAATGTCCATACAGAATGTATAGAATCAAATAAATTTAAATGCTATTTACAATGTAAGAGGCATTATTTAAAAAGTCAGAGACTGAGCAAAATAGTTTTATTCACAGAACAGATGCAATATCTGCCCTTAAGGGCAATTGGATCTATTTATAGAAAGGCTAAAACTAAACAAGTAAGTTTTCTGGATGCAGATTCATCTTGCCAGATTGACCTAGAATATTATGTAAAATTTCTTGTAAAATCACTTGTGAAATGTGAACACACATGCATTTCATATGGAAATAAAGTCTTGGAGGATATCAGCAAAATCTTTGATTTTATTAAAGACAGAAAGGTTAGGACATTAAATAAAACATCAGAAGCAAACCAATATTTAACACTTTCTGACTTCAAAGCTTCTTGTTTACTAGAATATTATTCATCTTAGTTATTTCAGACAGGAGAAATAATCAAAAAAATGAATATTCATCTTGGACCACATTTCTAATTTAATTACCCACTCTAAATTTGTATTGAAGTCAAAGTTGAAAATGAAATGCTTCCTTCCTCCAGGTTAAAGTTTTGGACAGGGATTAAAAATGTCAAATTGGAAAATATCATACCTAGAATTACTATAATTAGAATCCATTTCATAAATTATATAGGAATAATACAATGTGTTATTAAGAAATGATGGAAACAACTCTCAAATTGGTTGAAATTTTAAGACATATTAATAACCACAGGGCAAACAAATGTTATAGAAGTTCAAAGAACTGATGTAAATAAGTTTTGATAAATAGAAGAATATAAAGGCATTCTAGTTGAAGAAGAAACATAATGCATCATGCATTTCAGACATTTCTTTGCTCTAGTAACAGTAATGAATACCGTGTACTTAAAGTTGATACTTAATTATAAATAAATATAATTATTTTTATCCTGTTTTGTGAACACTTTAATGAAAATTCAGAAAGGACAGGTATTGTAGACTTAATGGGTGCTAGGTGGATAAACCATAATATAAACTGGGGATTCTGTATCCTGAATCAGTCTCTTTAAAAGATTTATTGCTTTGAATATTTGTGTGTGTGAGAGAGAGAGAGAGAGGCAGAGAGAGAGAGACAGAGAGAGAGAGACAGAGACAGAGAGAGAGAGACAGAGAGAGAGAGAGAGAGAGAGAGAGAGAGAGAGAGAGAGAGAGAGAGTATATGTGTGTGTATGAACTGTCGGTGCCTGTGGAGGCCAAAGAAGGCACCAGATTCCCTAGAGTTAAGAGTTATAGGCTGTTGAGAGTTGCAAGATTAGATATTGGAAAATGAACTCTGATCTTCTGTAAGATTAGTAGGTTTTTAAATTTTTAATTTTTTTTAAACTGAGCCACCACACTTCAGGCCTTATAGTCTGATCTTAATCACTATGATAGACTGCTTTAAAACAACAGAAAATCAGAGCAGTATCCTAAGTAGTAGCAACACATATAACCATGAATTAGTTAGCTTGTAAATAAGTGCATATTAGTTTCATTCTCTGTTGCAAGTGGTTCATAGTCAGATTGCTGCCCACTGCGTTCCTGGAACTAGTCCAAACAGAAGCTAGGCTTCAGATATAGTTGCTCTGTGGATGCGAATAACATATTTTTAATTATAGCATTTGTTCAATCTGCTTCATAAGTAAGTAAAAAAAGAAGCTGAAGACTTGTGAAAAAGACAAGGAAGATGAAAATTAGATGACATTTTATCTGTCTATTTTGTGCATTTAGTGTCTTAAGTTTTGACTAGAAATGTAGAAATTCTGCAAATTTTTGATTTATTGGCTTTAGTGTGGTGGTAAATAGAAATTGGAATGAGCATGGGGGAAAAACATTAACAGATGTCCACCACTAGGATAAGAATCCATTCAGTAATTATGGAGTGAGTGACATTAACTATCTGGTTCCTCTTCTCAGCGTACTCATAGTAGTACGGTTGAAAGGATATATAATGTTGTGGGCGAGTTCTATTTACAAATAGGGGAAGTCCTGTTGTCAGTAGATTCATCACTGTGTTCTTTAGGGCAAGGTATGATGATTACACGCTTGCTGAAACAAGCTAAAGTCTCTCCCCAGTTCCATGACTGACTGTTGACAACACCAGTCTTATATTCTCCCAGAGCAGGTGATTGCAACTGTTGTAAGTTCATGATTACAGTGTCTCTGTCACATACAGCACATAGTCTTTTGCTGGCATACCTGTTTTCTGACTCTTAAATTATTCCTGCCACTTCTGCAGTAGTCTGCCATAGAGGATGTTATATGTATATATGTCTTTTTAAGGCTGATTGTTCAATCATCCTATTGCCTTAGCACTGTGAGTAGTCAAAGTCTTCCTATTCACTTGTTTCTTGTATAGCACATCTTCTCTAATTAAGGATGACGGTAGCACTTGATAAGGTTATGAACACAGATGAGAAGAAGGCAGTTTGACATCATGTCAACTTAAGAAAATAACAATAGTAAGATCCATCTTAGGGCCTAGGACTTTCTTAGGTATTGAATTTGGATTTTTAAAATTTAAATTAATAGTTAAGTTTAAATATTAAAACCCCGTGCCATTGTCCTTGGCTTCTCATCAGCCCTCATTGTTTGCCACGTTCAGAGTCCGGTTTTATCCCATGCTTTTTCAGTCACAGTCCAGCTGGCCTTGGTGAGCTCCCAATAGATCAGCCCCACTGTCTCAGTGGGTGGGCGCACCCCTCGTGGTCCTGACTTCCTTGCTCATGTTCTCCCTCCATCTGCTCCTCATTGGGACCTTGGGAGCTAAGTCTGGTCGTAGGGTGGAGGACCTTGGCCTTTCCACAGGGCAGGGAACCCTGACTGCTCTTTGGACTGGAGAGGGAGGGGGAGAGGAGTGGGGGGAGGGGAGAAGGGTGGGAGGAGAGGGAGGGAAATGGGAGGCTGGGAGGAGGCGGAAACTTTTTTTTCTTTTTCTCAATAAAAAAATTAAAAAAAAAAATCATTGGAAGGGCATGGTGACATATGCCTTTAATCACAGTGCTCAGGAGGCAGAGACAGCAGTATTTAGGTTAGTTTGAGGCCAATCTGATCTATATAGTAAGCTCTATGACAGTCTGGACTCTAATTTTCTTAAAAACTCTAACACTTGTTTATGAAATTTCTCAAATTATGCTAACTTACTAAGACATTTTGGTAATAATTAAATAAGTTACTACATTTAAATGGATGAAGAAGTTCCTACATTTAAATGAATACACAAACACAGGCACACACACAAAGACACAATATATATGCATGCAGCAGCATTTCATGGTTGAAAAAGAACATAAATTTGAAAGAAAGAAAGAAAGAAAGAAAGAAAGAAAGAAAGAAAGAAAGAGAGAAAGAAAGAAAGGAAGGAAGGAGGGGTATAAAGAAGGGTCTGGAGAGAAAAATGGAAAACAGAAAGTGATATAAATATGATATCAAAAAATAAGAGAAAATAAAATTTTAGAGCAAAATTCTTTAAAAAGATGATTCATAAATTACAATAGTATGGAATTACATACATATTAAAATTGTTTCATTGCAATTTTCTTTTGTTTTCTTTTAGGGAAAATCATGAAAGAAGATTTATTCACTGTAACAATACTGGGGAATGAGGCCAAGAAATTCACTGACTCATCAACCTACAAAAATCCATTTTGGGGAGCAGTGATGTGAGGTTTAGTAAGTAAATGGCTAAGCAGTACCAGTCAAATTAGGATCAAGTCTGTCATTGTCTTTTTTCTATTCAGTTATTCACTGAGCTCGACAACTTGTCTGTAGAAGGAAGTTTCTGTCCCACCTAGTACCATCAGTCATTCAGTCTCAAATAAAAACAGAAAAACTTATATTAATTATTTGGCCTATTACTCAGGTTCATTAGTAACTAGCTCTTACAACTTAAATTATCCAATAATTCTTATCTATGTTTAGCAATGTTGCTTTGTGCCTTTTTTTTCAATAAGGCATTCTCATCTTGCTTCTTCTGTGTTTGGTTGGCAACTGTGTCGATTGATAACTTACCTCTTTCCAGAATTCTTCTAGTCTGGTTACCCTGCTTGGCTATTGGCCAATCAGCATTTAATTAAACACAAACCTTTAACAGCATACAAAAACATTACCCCGCAGCACTTTTCAAATCTCTGTTTTATCTTCCAGGAAATTTTATTTAATATTTTATTTCTATTTTTGAAAATTCCATGCATGAGTTCTGAATCTACATCATTCCCACCTCTCTCTCCAGCTTCTCCAGTGCTTCCCAAATCATGTTTTTTTCCTTTAATTATTATTATTACATGTACACAAACACACACATACACACTCACCTTTATATACACCATCTACTGGTCAATTTATCATTGGTTTTATGTATATTTGTCCTGTCCCACGACAGCTATGGTAGCTATGTGGAAGTGGATGATCACTACAGTTATCTATCCCTAGAAGAACTGATTCTCCATCAGCAGTTATTGACTACCTGTGGCTCTTCATTAGAGGGTGGGAACATGTGGACTTTCTCTGTCTATTGCTGCCTGTCAACTAGTATTGTTATTTTTCTGGCCTTTAAGCAGTTACATTTTTTTTAAGATTTCATAAGTGCATTTTCATTTTTATATCTATGATATACTACCAGTAGTTTCCATGGTCTGCTGGCTTCTACAGTCTTTTAACCCAAGGTCTCCAAATTTTTTTTTGAACCTAAAGTATAGGGGTTGTATTGAGATATAGCAGTTGTGGGGGGACACACTTCAGTTACTCTGCACATTTGACAGGTATGGATGTCTATATTTATATGGTGATATCAAGAGCATTAACAATAGGGTACACTGTTTTCAAAAATTAGCTTATTTCCTCACGGAATGTTCAACTAGGAGTTACACTCTTGGGGAAAAAATTCAAGTCATTTCACATTCTTTTAGCATATTTAATTTACAAAAAGTAGAATGTAAGAATTTTACCCATAAATCTTTTTGTTTCTCTGCCACTGTCTCTATTTTTCAATCTATAATTTCCTCTGTCTCTTTATATCCTTTTCATATATATGTTTATATCGAAGGATATATATATATATATATATATATATATATTACTTTGAATCATCCACATTCTTTTTTTTTGCTGTTTAAAACATTTCAGTGCCTTGAGAGTCAAAGATCTTCCTATTTTTCCCTTTGGACAAAGGCGAGTTTATGATTCTGTTTACAAGCAGAAAGCAGTAAATAATTTTTAAAATGAAATAGTTTAAAAGAAATGAAGTCATTATCAACCTGCTGAATAAGGAAGCAATTCATATTATCTGGGACCACAAAGGTCTTTAGAAACAATGAATAACAAGACTAATTGCCACTGAAGTCATTAGAAAATGCATTAGTATGTTTCCTCAAGCTTACTTAAAAACAAAATACAATAGCAGGGAGATTTATGTGGAATGAGGGACTCCCATTTATATACAATATGCCTCTCGGTTCCAGATTCATTATGTCTCCTTTGTTCTTCAAAGGTAAGCCTCATAGTCACTGTTTCTAAATTCTAAACTCTAGAGTAACTTTTTATACCATTGTACCTTTGCTTAGAAAAGACATAGAAAGAACACTGTAGATTGATGCTAAATCTCAATTAGTAACCGAGAAGTTTTATAGATGTTTTCCTGCTCTAGGGACCTGAGTAAAATAACAAGAATACTACTGCTGTTTATTACTAGCATTGACACAATCATCAAACATTTTTATATTATTGGAATTATGCTAAATAGTCTACATAGACTAATTCAGTTAATTCTTTCATGAAGAGTGATAAGGGTTGCAATTGTCATTTTGGTTTGTCTAATTTGCCAAGTTTGCTTGGTGACCATACTACATGTCTGAGACTCAAATACAGCTCTCCTCATAGTGTCATTCACAGCGATAATGCTATCTCTCAAGTCATTTAGATCTCTCCTTCACTATCTTTCCACAATGAAATGTGTCTTGACCATCCATTGTGAACACAGCCCTCTGAGTTAAATTTTAATATGGAGTTGCGTATACTTTTAGTTTTTATAACATTGACTCACCTGCAATTATTTTGTTTATTTGCTAAGGTGATAATGATCCAGCTGTTTCTGATAACAATACTTGGCTACCACATTCAGTTTTGCAGTTGTCCAGGATAGAAGGCATAATGTATAGTACTTACTCTGTAAAGCCAATATTGTGTAGGCGAATCAATAATTGTGTTTCTGAATACTGCAAACATTAGTTATTAGTAGTTAATTCCTTATATGTTCAATATAGACCAACTCCCGTTCCCATATACCCAATTCCCCTTGTATATAGTCACCTAATATTTTTTTAGGCCTCAGTAAAACCTGTAAAAAAATAAATTAATTCTTACCATCCAGGTTTTTAAATTTCTTTTATTTTATTGCAACAAGTTTAGCATTATTCACTATTTTTTCAGTATTTCAATGTTATTTCTGTATCCTCTATACCGATCTTTTAGCAGTCCGTATCACACATAAAAAGCAATAGCTGAGAGCATATGGGTTCCTGATGGAAACTACTCCATTTAAGCTATGTGATGTGGATCAAGTACATAATCCCTTTGGTCCAAGGGAACTTGACTATGACAGGTGAAAAAGCATGATGGTTCTGCTAATTAGGAACACTGAGTAGTGTTGGTTTGCTTATTGAAAATTAATTTATATAACAAAACTAATATATTCTTTTTATAAATATATGCTTTTCCATGTTTTAGAGTCCTGTTTTTAGTTCTATAAATGTGTCCACATAGTGTTCCACTGTTAACTTTCTTGTGTTCCAATTTTAAGTACAAAAATTACTCAATGAAGTTTTGTGTACTTTATGCTATAGTTTTAGTAGAGATTTTAACACTTTGGAAGTGATTTTACTTACTACCAAATAAGTAATTGGATGGTTCTTAGTTGAGTCTTACAATCACATGTAAATTATTCTGCCAGGCATCACCTGATGCATAGTTAAACACAGCTCATTCTGTGTTTTTATTCCTCCAATCACTTAATTTCATTGATCTTGGAAAGTATGCCTTGGTGGCACTTGTCAATATTTCAAATTCAATAGGAATTTGTGGCATTTATGAACATAATCCAAAATGGACTTCAATTCAATGTGAGGGGCTATTGCTATAAAATTAAGACTTGTTGGAATTATCTTTCATTCCCATTGAATAGTATGATGCTCTAACAAAGGTATAAATGGGACACCATGGATGAAGTCATTCTTCATTCACACATATTCACTCTAAGATTCAAATTCAACATATGCAATTTTGAGTATCAATGCTCTAGAAGAAAAAAGAAAATGTGTGATTTAATTTTTACCCTGGGAATTTTGCTCCTCTGACACTGATTTTATTCAGTACCTGGATGTTTCCATATTAATCTGTGTTTGAAATCATAAAAATGTTCTACTGTACAAAGTTGTGATTAAATATTATCAATTGACTTCGAAATCATTGGATTTTTTGAGTAATCATTATAAACTGTAGTATTCTGCATTGGGTGAAGTATTATAGGTAGGTTGATAGATATATAAGATAGGTAAAATTTTCAGGGCTCGTGAACTTATATAAAAAAACTAACCATTAGTGTAATGTTGTACCCTTTGAAAAGTACTATATGATGCCATTTTCAGTAGTTTATTGTTCCCAAAGAACACCCTTTGTCACAAAGAGGTATTTATAATTTATTTTAATTATTTTCAGCTCAGTGACTTTAATCGTATTTCATAATAAAAAGGCAAAACACTAGTTTTAAGAAAAACATAATTATTTCCTTAACATTAGGCCCATACTGTACATATCAAATCGATTTTGTGGATGAAAAGGGTATATTCTGATATTTCAAGGTTACTTTCTCATTTATCCTTCCATTCCTTCTTTTAAAGTAAAATCAATATTAGTTATTGTCAGTCAACCATATCCTCCACTCTGACACATTTACAACTATTCTTTATATTTTCAACAACTTTTCATTATCTCAAACATTGTATATACTCAATCAGTCACAAACAAAATTGTTGATTCATTCTAAATTAAGTAGTAAGTATGAAATTATAATTGTGTAAAAAGTTGATATAATCTATGAACTTTTCTGATATGTAAATGAAATAGGAAGCTGAGTGTTACAGAAATATTTGAATACAAGAGCATGATGGCAAACAGAATTTAAGTAAGGAAAATGAATGAAGTTGTAAGATATAATGGACTATGGAAATTATTAAGGAGAAAAAGCTTTAGAATTTTGTATATGTAGTAGGAATTCTTCTTAAATACTTATTTTCATCTGGGATCCTTGAAATCTCATGCTGTGGGATATTCTTGTTGTCTCCAGTACTTTCTCTTTATTATAGAAATACTAAGGAAAATTTTTTCATACTGTGTATAATAATCTTTATTTTATAAGCTGTACTCAAAGTTGAAATAGAGCAATAAATACAGTGTTTAAATATTTTCTCAGAATTCAAATTAAGTTGAGTTTATTGACATTTGAGAATCATGTGCCCATATAATTCGAGAGCAAAAAAAAGATGACATATGACATTTTCTCAATTAAACCTTCTTTTATGTTGATGACAATATGTTTTCAAATGCCCACTGTAACATGCATGCTTGTAATATTAAGGCAGAATTATTCAAAATGCTAGAGACAAAGTTTTCAAGATGCACTCACTGTTCCTGCGTTGTCTGTTTAAATTCAATAGTTTACATTTCTGCATGTTCTGAACTTTGTGTGAATCAAGTCTGCTTTATAGAAACAGAATTAATTTAAATACAGAATGTCTCTTAAACCCATAAACCATTTCATTAATGATTTCTAAATAACAGTTAGATTAACAGGCCAACACTTAATTATTGTCTCCATTTTAATCAGACAAGTAATTCTAACACAAACTGACAAGGCATTTATTTAGGAAGCTACTTACTTTAAACAGTCATCGAAAGTTTCAAATATTTTCTTTTAAGTCTGTTAATGTGTGTTATAGATGAATAGCAAGCAAAGATCTGAAAAAATAATTTTAAATAACCCAGTTTCTCTTATTGTCCAAGGGATAAATCTCCATTGTTGTTTTAAGATGTTTAAATAATGATAAAAAAAAATTACAGATTCTTCCTCCTGAAAGAAATTCAACCTGCTTATGGGGCCAAAAAACTGAAACCTAATTCAGAAATTGATCAAAACCAAACCTAGCAGTAAATACTTTTTACCTTCTTGCAAATGGGTTTTTGGTGTGTTGTTGCATGTGGTATTTAGAATGGCTCTCATAGGTGCATATATTTGAATGTTTAGTCACCTGAAAGTGAAACTATTTGCAAAAGATTAAGTGGTGAGGCCTAGTTGAGCAAGACTGGTCCTGATAGACTTGTGCCACTAGGGGTTGACTTTGAGGTTTCAAAAGTTCATGCCATATAGTCAGAGACTGCTCTTTTGCTTCCTGACTTTTCAGACTTGAATAATCACAAAGAAGCTGTATTAATTACAACACTCTTTCGTCAATGACTCTAGCATATTCCTACCTAGCTCTTGCCACGTAAAGTAACCCATTTCTATTATTTTATATTTTACCACAAGGCTTGTGGTTCATTACCTCTTTCTTCTTGGGCAGCTAACATGACTTATGTCTTCTTCAGCAACTACATGGTGTCTCCTTGACTCCACCTACTCTCTCTCTATATATATATCTCTGTTCAGAATTCCTGTCTGGCTTTGCTTTGCTTAACCAGTGGCCAAAATAGCCTTATTCATAAACCAATAAAACAATGCATATACGGAAGGACATCCCACATCAATGCCAGGCCCACCCAGTCTCTCTGGGACTAGAAAAGCAATTAGGTGCTTTAAGTTAGGCTTAGTGTACTATACTAGTAGGAGCAAAGAAAACAGTACTGAGGGCCCAGTTTAGTATTTTCAGAAGGGACAATTAGTAAATGGCCTGGAGACCATTCTTGTGATATTTTAGCAAGGAATCTTGTTGTGGGATTCCTCTCTGTATGCTGTGAATGTTTTATTACCATTGGATAATAATGAAGCTCCCTTGGTCTGTGACAGTACAAAATATAGGTAGCTAGGGAAAACTAAACTGAATGTTAGGAGAAATAAGGTGGAGTCAGATAGGTAGATGCCATATAGCTGCCAAAGGAGAAAGACACCAGAACCTTCCCAGTAAGCCACAGCCTCATGCCTGTAACATGGACATATTGGGCACTATTCTGTAACATGAGGGCCTTCAAGTTAGGGTTTATGTCCTGCCCAGTTTTCACAGTAATTAGGTCCCAAAGAATCACACAGAGGTCTCCTTAATTATAAACTGACTGGCCCATTAGCTCATGAAGGCGTAAGTCACGAACAAGGCCACACCAGTTTGGAGTTATGATTAATAGGGTGCTATTTATTTAAAGGGGAAAACTTACAGATCACCGTCCCAGACAACAGCCATCTGCACAACCAGGAAGGGAGTCTAGTCTCCGGCGGAGCAGGAAGTGAAGAGAGCGAGCAGAGGAAACAGCCGCTTTTATAAAGGGAGAGAGACCACGCCCCAATGGGCTGGTATCACAGCAGCTATTGGTTGGAGGGGCGGAAGGACCTCCCGCAACACCTCCCCATTTTGTTTAAGTAAGAGAGTTCTAAACCTACTATGAAATTATATACAATAAGTACAAATATCCTACTCTAACTAGCTTAGGTCTTGTATAATAATTAACTTGGCCAAGTCGTGAGAAAAAAGTAACTACATTTATATAGTCTTCAACCCCATCAAAGATCTGAGAAGGGAAATAATGTTACCTGGGTAATTAGGAAGTTCAGTAAAACAACTTCCAAAACATGCAACAAATCACAGAGACAACTAGCTACCTGGGCAATCACCCAAAGTCATGTTTGCAGTGTTGAAGCAACCAACTTTGGCTAAGGCCTAACATAACTGACATACCATTTTCAAAGGCAAGCAACTTTTCAAAACTATCTTACCCTGTCTTGGAAGGATATGACAGTCCTGTTTTATTTATTGATGCACACTCTGTATCTCTGTCAGTTGTTGAGTTATGGGCATTTCTTTGCCCCAAGGCCAGTTCTGCCAAAAAGAAAGGCTCCAGGTGGAGTGTCTTTGGTACTCAACATTCTCTCAGGAATAGAGCGGTGTTGCCAGGAGCAATTGTGTCTCACTACCACAAAACTCTGAGTTAGATTAAAGGCCATATTCTACAGCTCTTCAAAGAGGTTGAAGATTATCTATCTATACTGAGTATAATCTCTATATATCTAAAGAACCTGATTAGTCTAATTATAAATGACAAACTTAGATGACTATTAATCTATATAATTCTCAATATCTATCTAACTTAAAGACTAAGACAATAAACAACTGTGCAATATATGGAGATAATGATCTTCATCTTTTTTTTAAAGGGAGAGAGACCACGCCCCAATGGGCTGGTATCACAGCAGCTATTGGTTGGAGGGGCGGAAGGACCTCCTGCAACAAGCTCAGGCTTCTTATTAGCTCCTGTGGCTTAGGTCACATCCTGCTTCTTTAGTGATCTTGGCAGAACTCCGAGGAATGGGCTTCCTTCATCCCAGAATACTCCTGTTTTCATTGCCCCACCTCTACTTTCTTTCTGGTTGACCTGTCTATACTTCCTGCCTGGCCAATCAGCATCTATTTAAAACATGAATGACAGAATACAGACAATTTTCCCATACAACATGCCAATAAACAGACTAATAGAAATGGATTAATGTAAGGTATAAGAACTAGCTAGGACTATGCCCGAGCTGTCGGCCAAACAGTGTTGTAACTAATATAGTTTCTGTGTGATTATTCAGGACCCCAATACTGGGGATCTTAATAGCTTTTCCACCTTATTCTTCTTGAGACAAGGTCTCTCAATCAAAACCAGGGTCCACAGTATGTCTTACTAACCATCTTGCCCTGGAGAACCCATGTCTATGTTCCAAGACTAGAATTAAAATTTAGCCAGCACACCTACCCAGCAGTGTTATGGGAATGCGAACTCTGGTACTCTTGCTTGGACATGAAGCACTTTGATCAATGAGCCATCGCCTCAGTTCTGCCTTCAGACTTCTATCCCTTAAATGACACTTTTGAACCATATGGCCCACAGTCATCTACTACAGAAATCTAGGATTCTTACAAGCAGACAAGTAGAGATCACTACTGTTCACAAATTGCTACTGTGACCTGTTCTTTACCCAGAACTAGCTAGAAGAACTAGCTAGGACTATGCCCGAGCTGTCGGCCAAACAGTGTTGTAACTAATATAGTTTCTGTGTGATTATTCAGGTCTGGGCATCCAGGAAAGAAAATACAGTCTCAGTATACAGAATATGGCTGCATTTTGCCTTTGTCCTAAAAAAAATCTGCCTGAAGCTAATTTGAGAAGTTTTGAATTAATGACATTGGTGGAGAAGAAAAGGATTTCAAGACAGCCTACTACTGATTGTGCCCTGTAGTTAATAATGGTTACTTTGATGCAGATATACAATGAAAAGGAACAAGTGGGGCAAAGAGAAGTAAAAAAAAAATACAGTGTGTAGAGAAAAGGAGCACTAGAAAATATAATGTTGGATTCAAGTCCAGTGCACAGGAAATGAAAGAATTAAAGAAAAGCTTGATCCTAAATGGAAAAAGGAATGGTGACATCAGGGTAAGGCCCACTTAGCTAAGCTTCCAACTTGGAAAAAGGAATTAAAGAAAAGCTTAAGCAGTGAAAGAAACCATCAAAAACAGGAAGCTGGTCTTTCTCTAGGGAAACTTTCTAGAGTCAAGACTCCATTATGCAATTCTTTTCTTTCTAGCTGGGCACAATGACATGTGCCTATATCATCAATGCTTATGAAGCTGAAGTAGGACAATTGCCTCTTCAATAAAGGTTTGACCACATTCCTAACATTCAATTAAAGTTTAACTTTTGGCCCTTTTTCCTGTAACTTGGTGAAAGTCTGAAACATAGTTTTCTCCAATACTGAGGGAACTTAAGAGGTGAGTAAACAGCCACATGATGGGACACCCCACTCTCTAGGACCTCCACAGTAGGACAAAAGTCTGGGATCCTCCTCCAACTCCCTAGGCTTTTTTAGCCAGCCATCAGAAGGCTTTCCTGCAGGTAGGTGTTCCCATTACCCAAGCCCATCCAGCAGACCCTCCAAGCTACTAACCCCATGCCACACCCCAAATCACCTGTTCTCCTGCAACCTCTGTGGAACTCTGAAACACAGCTTGCTACAATATTGAGGGGACTAAGAGCTTGCTACCATACTAATGAGACCAAGAGAGGGCCAAGAGAGTTAGTAGGAGAGAAACCAAAAGAGCAGGTTTAGAAAGACCTCAGAGGATTCTTGAGACACAGACATTGACAGTACATAGCAGACCAAGAAAATTCCCAAACTCTTAGACAGCCACTGCAAGAACTGGACAAAGATGCAAAGGCAATGACAGCTTCATTTGAAGGAATATATATGGATAGGAGCCAATGAAAAGAATTCACCCAACAACCTAAAAAAGCAACATGATAGCACCAGAATTCAGTGGTCATACAACAGGAAGACTTGATCATCTTAACCCAGAAGAAGCAGAAGAAAATGACTTTAAACATAACTTTATGAAAATGATGGAGACCTTTAAAGAAGAAATGAAAAACCCCCTTAAAGAAATGTGGGAAAAACAACAACAACAAAAAAAAAAACCAATAAAAACATCAAAAAGGTGAAACAATCAGGTCAAGACTTGAAGATCAAAATAGAGGCAATAAAGAAAACGCAAATCGAGAGAATTCTGGATATGGAAAATCTGGATACATGAATAGGAACTACAGAGACAAGTATAACCAACAGAATACAAGCGATAGAAGAAAGAATCTCAGGTGCTGAAGATACTGTAGAGGAAATAAATAAACTCATTGTCAAAGAAAACATTAAATCCAACAAATTCTTAACACAAAACATCCAAAATCTGGGACACCATGAAAAGACCAAACCTAAGAATAATAAGGGTAGTAAAAAGAGTAGAACTCCAGCTCAAAGTCACAGAAAATATATTTAACAAAACAGAATAAAACTTTCCCAACCTAAAGAAGGATATTCCTATGAACATACAAGAAGCTTACAGAACACCAAATAAACTGGATCAAAAAATAAGACCCGTTACCATATAATAATCAAAATGCAAAGCATACAACATAAAGAAAGAATATTGAGGCTGCAAAGGAAAAAGATCAAGTTACATATAAAGGTAGACCTATCAGAATTACACCTGACTATTCAATGGAAACCATGAAAGCCAGGAAGTTCTGGGCTGATGTACTGAAGACACTAAGAGACCATTAATGAAAGACCAGACTTTCAATCCACCGATGGAGAAAACAAGATATTCATGACAAAACCAGAATTAAACAATATAATTTATATGACATTTTATACTTCTCCAAAGAGTTCTAGTGTTGGAAAAGTGGAAAGAATGACCCATGGTGAACAATATCTTGGGGAACTGTGATAGAGGTTCTAGGAAAAAAGCAGAGGGTCTTTTTCCTCAGCTGCATTTTGTTCCCTGGATCATTCTTGGATGTGATTTCATGCCTTCCATGCAAACATTTAATTTACAGAATATATCTATTCTTCTATTCTTGTTTAATGTCAGAACATAGCTTTGAACTCTATTCTGTAAGCCCAGCCTTACAGAAAGTACCAGAAGGAAAACCCAAACCCAAGGAAGCTGACTGTATGCACAGAATCCCAGGCAACAGTTGACCCTCACCAGCAAAATCCAAAGAAAAGAAACACACAAAGACTACTACTGAAAAATAGCAGGAATTAACAACCACTGATCATTAATATCTCTAATATAAATGGACTCAATTCACCTATAAGAAGACACAGGATAAGAGAATAGATACAAAACAGGATCCAGCCTTCAGTTGTAAACAAGAAAAACACCATAATCTCAAAGACAGATACTACCTCAAAGTGAAGGGTTGGGGAAATATTTTCCAATCAAATGGACCTAAGAAGCAAGTGGCTATAGCTATCCTAATGTTTAACAAAATAGATTTCAAACTAAAATCAATCAGAAGAGATGGAGATGGACACTTTATACTCATAACCGGAACAATCCATCAAAATGTAGTCTCAAGCCTGGCAGTGGTGGCACACACCTTTAATCCCAGCACTTGGGAGGCAGAGGCAGGCGGATCTCTGTGAGTTCGAGAACAGTCTGGTCTACAAGAGCTAGTTCCAGGACAGGCTCCAAAACCACAGAGAAACCCTGTCTTAAAAAAAAATGTAGTCTCAATCCTGGACATCTATGCCCCAAATACAAGACCACCAACATATGTAAAAGAAACATCACTAAAACTTAAATCTCTAGAAGAAAAAGAAGCAAACTCACCCAGGAGTAGAAGACAGGAAATAACCAAATTGAGGAGTAAAATCACCAAAATGGAAACAAAGGAAACATTAAAGAGAATCAATGAAACAAAGAGCTGGTTCTTTGATAGAATCAATAAGACAAACCCTTACCCAAACTAATCAAAAGGGAGAGAGAGAGAACATCCAAATTAACAAAATAAGAAATGAAAAGAAAGACAAGACAAAAGACACAGAGGAAATACAGAGCATTATCCGATCATACTTGGAAAACCTGTATTCAACAAAATTGAAAAATGTAAAGGCAATGGACAATTTTCTGAATAAATATGACTTACCAAAATTAAATCAAGACCAGATAAGCAAATTAAATAGGCCTATAACTGCTAAAGAAATAAAAACAAAATCAAAGTCTCCCAACCAAAAAAGCCCAGGTCCGGATGGTTTAAGTACAGAATTCTACCAGATCTTGCAAGAAAAGCTAATACCTATACTCCTCAAAGTGTTCCACATAAGAGAAACATAAGAAACATTGCCCAAATCTTTTTATGAGGCTACATTTACCCTGATATGAAAACCACACAAAGACTCAAAAAAGAAAGAAAAAGACCAGTCTCACTCATGAACATGAATGCAAAAATGCTCAATAAAATACTGGTGAACTGAATCCATGAACACATCAAAAAAAATTATCCACCATGATCAAATCAGCTTTATCTCAGAGATACAGGGCTGGTTCAACATACAAAAATCTATCAATGTAATCCATCGTATAAAAAAAAAACTAAAAGGAAAAAAATGACCATTTCATTAGATTCTGAAAAAGCATTTGACAAATCCAACACCTCTTCATGATAAAGGTCTTGGAGAGATCAGTGATACAAGAAACATATCTAAATATAAAAAAAATATACAACAAATCGACAGCCAACATCAAATTAAATAGAGAGAAACTTAAAGTGATAAAACTAAAATCAGGAACAAGACAAAGCTATCACTCTCTCCATATCTCTTCAACATAGTTCTTGAAGTTGTGGTTGTAGCAATAAGTAAACAAAAGGAGATCAAGGGTATTCAAATTAGAAAGGAAGAAGTCAAACTTTTGTTATTTGCAGAAGATATATAAGTGACCACAAAACTCTACCAGAGAACTTCTACAGCTGATAAATACACTCAGTGATATGGGAGGATACAAGATCAATTCAAAAAAAAATAGTATCCCTCATATATACAAATGATAAAAACGCTGAGAGGTAAATCAGAGAAACATTACATTTCACAATAAACACAGATAGTATAAAATATCTTGGGTAACACTAAGCAAAGAAGCAAAAGACCTACTCAAGAAGAACTTTAAGTCTTTGAAAAAGGAAATTGAAGAAGATACCAGAAAATGGGAAGATCTGCAATGCTCTTGAATAGGTAGAATCAATATAGTGAAAATGGCAATCCTACCAAAAGTATTTTATATATTCAGTGCAATATTCCTTAATTTTAAAATTGCCTTTTATTTTTGTCAAGTAGGGCTATAGGAAGAAAGAGGAAAGAATCAGGAAATGAGGATAAATTTAATAATCTATCTAAGAGTTTGCATTGAAAAGTAGAGATGTGATAGATATGAGGTCTACTTTATGCTGTGGGAACTGCTTCTGCTCCTTCAGCCAAAAGATTTTAAGACGTCAGCCCACTTGGGCATGGTCTCATTTGCTATGAAAAGCAGCTGTGGCCATGTGCTATCTCTCTTGTTTCAGGCTCTGCTTCTGACTACTGGACTCCTTTCCTGATTGCACAAAGGGCTGTTCTTTGGGATGGTGATCTGTAAGTTTTTTCCCTTTAAATAAATAAACATTCTATTAATCATAATTCCAAACTGGTGTGGGATTGTCTGTGACTTACACCTTCAACTTTACATGGTTTCTGGTCATTATATTATCTTTCTATTTTGTTTTTATTTTCTTTATGTTTATTCTTCTCTCATACAATACATCCCAACCACAGCCTCCTTCTCTACACTCCTCTCCATCCTTGCCTTTCCTTTTCTCCAGATCCACCGCTCCTCTCTTTCTCCGCAGAAAGCAATTGGGCTCTAGAGATATCAACCAGATATGGCATAACAGTCAAAAAAAATATACCACTTTACCCATTCCCTTTCCTCTCTCGTTCCTTGGAAATATCTTCCCTTCAGCTCCTTCCAAGGACTAAGTCTCAAGTCCATAACCAGTTTTTATTATATCCATGCACATACACATAAAATATTCTGAGTCGATTTTTTTTTAAATCTGGGTATATCATTGTTTTATTTATTTATTAAAGATTTCTGATTCTTCCCCGCCACTGCCTCCCATTTCCCTCCCCCTCCCCCAATCGAGTCCCCCTCCCTCATTAGCCCAAAGAGCAATCAAGTTTTCCAGCCCTGTGGGAAGTCCTAACCCACCTCCATCCAGGCATAGTAAGGTGAGCATCCAAACTGCCTAGTCCACAAAGCCAGTTTGTGCAGTAGGAACAAAAACCCATTGCCATTGTTTTTGAGTTCTCAGTAGTCCTCATGGGTATATCATTGTTGTCAGAGGTTTTCTGTTTTGCCCGGTTTCTGCAAAAGTCTAGATACAGTGAGCAACAGAATTTGGCAGTTTTGACTATGTGTTCTTTCTTTAGAGTCAATGACATATGGAGACGATTACAGGAACTTCCTGCATAGCTATGGAAAGCAGCTGAGATCAGGCCTGTGAAGGTATCCCTACATGGAAGCCTTGGAAGGTCCTTGTGTGAAGCTGTAAAGGTAAAGTTTAGATTGAGTTATAGATTCCAAAATGTTGGAGATAGAAGAGTCATGGTATACCTACCAGAGAAAGATGCAGATAGGGTGTGAACCAAGCCCAAGAAATAAAAGTGTGCTGCATTCAACAAAGCTGAAAGTAATTGAAAATCTGAAGAACCCTTTGCCATTAGACAAGGAAATGCAGAATTTGGAATTTTCCCTCTTGGGTTTTAGACTTTCTCTGTTCTAGTATTTCCTTAGTTTGCCCCCTTTCTTCCATTTTGCAGTGTATGTTGTGTGCCATTATACATCTTAAAAATGTGACCTGCTTTTTGATTTTATAAGGGATTACTATTAATAGAATGTCTTGCATTTCAGAAGAGACAATGAACTTTGTACTTTTCAGCAATATTGAGACTGTGAAACTCTATGGGGACCTTTAATGTGGTACTAAATTCCTATTGCACTGTATTGTGGCTAGTTGGAGTAGGTGTGGCCTTGTTGAATGAAGTTTGTCACTGGAGATGGGCTTTAAGGTTTCAGAAACTCTCGTCAGGCTTATTTTCTCTTTCTCTCTCTCCTCTTCTCCTCCTCTTCTTCTTCTTCTTCTTCTTCTTCTTCTTCTTCTTCTTCTTCTTCTTCTTCTTCTTCTTCTTCCTCTTCCTCTTCCTCTTCCTCTTCCTCTTCCTCTTCCTCTTCCTCTTCCTCTTCCTCTTCCTCTTNTCTCTCTCTCTCTCTCTCTCTCTCTCTCTCTCTCTCTCTCTCTCTCTCTCTCTTTCTCTCTCTCTCCTGTAGATCAGGGTGTAGTTCTTAATTACTTCTCCAGTGCTATATCTGCCTGTATTCTGTCAGTACCTTACCATGATGCTAATGAACTAAACCTTCAAAACTGTAAGCAAGCCCCAATTAAATGCTTTCTCTTACAAGGGTTGTCATAGTCATAATAAAACAATAAATAAGACAATGAATGAGCTCAGGTTCTGGAACAGGAACTATACTAGCCAAGATCAGAAAAATAGTTGAAAAAAACTGAGTGTTGCTGGGAGTTGTTGATGCATGCCTTTAAACCTAGCACTTGGGAGGTAGAGAAAGGCAGATTTCTTTGAGACTGAGGCCAGCCTGGTCTACAAAAGCTAGTTCCAGGACATTTAGGGCTGTTACACAGAGAAATCTTATCTTGAATAATAAATAAATAAACAAGACAAAACTGAGTGTTGATAACAGATATGAATGCTATGATGATGACCATAGGATACAGTATCACTTTTATTCCTATGAATAAATCTGCCAGGATGGCAAATAATAACAACTGGATATTCTGCTTATGTAGTTTGATTTCTGTAATAATTGTCTAAATATAAAGCCAAAGAAAACTTATTAACAATAGCAAGATTTGACTATGTCATATATGCTTGACTCTTCTACAAATAAGATGTTTTTACAGACTAATAGTAGTCTTTAAATTTTTATGGAATATTTTCTAACCATGGTTAGAAAGTTTCCAGATACTATCTCAACAAAGAATATGAGAAAGTAAAACAAGTGTTTGCAAAATGAATGATATACACAGCTATCATGTTTATTGCTAGTATCTCAAATAGTTATTTCTGTTTTGAGGAAAACCTAATGTTGTAAGAGTTCTCTTCCAAAGTGAGATTCTAAATTCATTAGCATAGGCTATACAGTCAGCAGAGATGAATGGCATTTTATACTTCTCCAAAGAGTCCTAGTGCTGGAAAAGTGGAAAGAATGACCCATGGTGAACAATATCTTGGGGAACTGTGAGAGAGGTTCCAGGAAAAGAGCAAAGGGTCTTTTACCTCAGCTACATTTTGTTCCCTGTATCATTCTTGGATGTGATTTCATGCCTTCCATGGCAAACATTTACTTTTAATTCATAGGATATATTTATTCTTCTATTCTTGTTTAATGTCAGAACATAGCTTTGAACTCTATCTGGTCAGTGTACCCTGAATCTGGATATGGCTTTGTATCTTACTTTCTTGCTTTTCCAGAAATAATCTAAAGCACTTACCAGGGAATTGTTTTAAATTTGTTCAGTTGAGAAAGTTGTGGGAGATGACGACAATGTCAATATTTAGTATTTGATTACAGGTGTTTGCTTTCACGATTTCTGATCATATTTTCCTGAATGCAAACAACTGTCCTTGAATCATTGCTCTGTTACATTCGTGCATAAACTGCACTGAAACTAAGTAAAATTGTCTGCAGCATTAGACTGTAGTCCTCCACAACTTTTTTTAGGTCATCAGATTTCCAGGGTCAGCAGACATTATCTGCAAAGGTGGGCCCAAAAGTCGATACCCCAGGAATGAGGGTTTATTTAAAATGGGTTCTGTGAGCCAACTCCTGAGAATTAGCACTATCAAAGGACACATACATTCTGTTGGTCTTCAACAGCAGTAGTGGAGATCCTGGTATTGAATTGCATATCTCAGTAATTTCAGTAATGATTTCTGAGGGTGGCAGACTCAACAAAGAAGTTATTTATAGAACATCTGTGTAACCTCTAGGTTAATTCTCTAATTCCCTTAAGGATTTTGTGAGCTGCCTCATATTTGATGTTGTTCTATTCTTCTACTCTTCAGAGTATATTTGCTTGTTTGCCATAAACAAATCCTAGGTGAAATCATTATGCCATGTATTTTATTACAAATCAAATATTCATATGGGGTAGGATATGATTAATAATAAGTCAGGTAGTCTCCTCCTTTACTGTATGTTGTATCTTGTATGTTTTGCTGTGCAAACCTGATAAATAGATGTGGGCAAAATTTTGCACATCTGGAAGTTCAGATGTTTAGTGTGTTGGGATGATCCTACTTTAATATAGCCCTATCAAAGGACAGTAATTCTTTCCTTTGTTATGTATCATTGTACCTGGAATTGAGCAAATGCCCACTCACTCTTTTTTTGTGCTAATAGATGATTGCTTTAAATGATACAAAATGGAAAGTCTCTTGCCATGGCATCGTGTCCCTAACTATCCTTGTTGCAGGTACTCTGTGGGTACTTGAGCAATTCCCCTTGAACCTAAGTTACAAACTCATTTATTGATATTGACTCCATTATGAATATATCTTTTCCAATGATTTCAGTATTATCATGATGACATTCCCAATACATGGAGTACATTAGTAGTAGAAAGATACCTATATACCACCAGGTAATAATGAGGAAATTATAAAGTATTTTAAAACAATAAAAAACTAAGTGAATTTGTTCTACCTATTATTATCACCATTTGACAGCATTTCTATGTATTGTCATTGTGTAAAATATTTTAATATACAGTACTCTAATGATTTTATTGCTATTATTGTTTTAATACAACCAATGTTTATATTGTTTTAATATAATCTATATTTGGCTTAGGTTCAACTCTGTTTCATGAATTTTCTTTAATAAACATTTTGTTGTACATGGAGTCTCATTAAAACTGAGTTGGCCATTTCACTTTACATTTTTCTACATCTAATCATTTAAACAGAAAGTTTATAATAGTTTGATGCCCTTAGATACTTTTTTTTTGTGATTCCCTTGCTACTGTAGCCCACCGTTAGAAAATAATGGTTTTGTGGAAAACTTGAATGAAACAAAATTTTAAGGAATTACTTATGTGTGCGTACTTGACAATTATGTATATTTTATGATTATCACTCATAGCCGTGTTGCTACATGTAAGAGTGTGGTTAAAAACAGTGTCTGACTAAGTGTGCAATATTTTGTGGGCTCTGTTTACATTCTTTCAACTTTCTTGATCAAAATTTCCTATAATTCATATTAACTGAACAACCTATGCAAAACAGATGCTGGACATTTTCTGTTTTCCAGTACAATTGTATTTTGAAAAGGTTACACTCCAATAACACTGCTTAACTCTAATGGCTGATGTTTCTAATACAATATCCCATGACTTTCTGAGCACATCAATAGTTATACTCATTGAACAGTACCATGAATCTTATACAGCATTTAAATTTTTATTTTTAATCAAATAAAATAGATATTATTTTAATTACTCCCTTATATGCACCATCAACTGTTAAATCTCTACCTTTTTTCATTCTCTTGTTAAAGAGAGATGCACTTCACATGAACTTTCCACATACCCTCATTCCCATGTTTGCTCAAGAAGTCTTGTGTTATGTTGAGACCTCTCTTAAATGATGACTACTCTGCACTCAGTGGGTTTTCATACCATTAAAATATATAATACTCAGTCTTCCACGACTTCAAATTCCCTTTCTAGTGACATTCAAAATCCCCTTTCAAATCTTCTGACCTAAATACCTTCCTTAGTTCTTTGAAAAAATTATAGTTACATTTCATGACTGCTCCGTGATTGTGTTTCTACCGTTCTGTATCTGCTATTGTGTATTGGCCCCCATTTGGTTAGTGCTTTGGTCTGTGCACTAAATCATTTTCCTTCCACTTATTTGTGGATGATCCAACACCATTCTTATCTCAATTATATTTCATATCATATTTGATCTCTTGGTTGAATTATGACCTTCATCATCTCTTACATTATTGAAAGGATGCATTAGTGTGCCGGTTTGCCTGTGGGGTTGAATTTGATAGTGGCTGCTCATTATATTTAAATTAAATGAAGTGGTGTTTTGAATGAGAACTGTTTCTCAGAGGTCCATGTATATAAACCCTTGTTCCACAATTGTTTGCACCATTTTCAGAAATTATGGAACCTCTTGAAGGTGTCATCACGATGGAGAAAATATGTGACTAGGAGCAGGTTTTGACTGTTTATATCCCCGCCTCTTCATTTTACTTTTTCTGCTTTCTCTGTGTGATTGAAATGTTATATCTTAGCAATCTGATTTGGCCGTGTGCTGCTTTGCTTCCATTCCTCCATAAATTTCCCCTTAGACCCATAAGTCAAAATCAAGACTATTCTTGTATAGGTCACTTTCGGCCATGGTGTTGAATCACAACAATGAAAAGTAACTGATATACATGGCATTTTTATGTAACTACCATTCATTCTTTTATACACTTTTAATACATTTATAGATTAATAATGCATAACCACATAATACATAGATGTTAAACAAATAGTTGTTAAAGTATGTTGTTTGGGGATTGATGACCTGGAAATATCTTTGTTTAGTATAAACATTGTCATTTATACTACTTATACAAGATTACTTTTTATTTAAATATGGTTAAATCACAGATGGAGAATTCATAAATGCAAATTGTTCATTATATAATTTTCAGCTTCTACATAAAAAAATCACATCCTCAGTCAACCTAAGAAAAAATGACTATTTTGCTCTCTACTGTTATTATTTTCATATTTCCTTTTATTCATTCAATAAATATTGATATCTACTTCTTATCAGATAGTTATAGCAAATAGACTCCAATGATATTTGTATTGAGTTCATCAGAAGAAAGTTTCTAGTTTTCATGTTTCTTGATCCTCTATTAGAAATTAGCGTTTCCTGTTCAGGCAATTTCTTTACTCAGTTCATGGAAAGTTTTCTGTTTCATGCTTTATATTATTCTGAGAAAGTATTTTTTAAATGCTGTTCTTTCTTTCAATACAAAAATTTTACACCAAATGGAGAATTAGACCTTTTTGTTCTGTAATATTATGATCTTATCTTTCTATAACATCACTCAATCTCATCATTGAGTATGAAGTCAACTTACTAAGAGTTCAGAGATGGGTATCTCCAATAGGACAATATACTATCATTTCCATTCTTAGCAGGTCATTTTTTTATTTCTGCATGATTATTGAATAGAAAAGGAAGCAAATAAGCCCATAACTAAAATCCTGACATTTTATATTAAACTCTAATGTTATTAAAACAGTTTCCATTTCAATAAATAACAATCTTACAACATAGAGTTTTAAAGCTACACTGTGAGTTTATGCTTTTTTTCAAAGCCCACACTTAATCAAATGGAAATCTCCATGAAATATAACTTAGAATCACTTCCATTACTATTTCTTATGTTTGTGTGTGTGTGTTGTGTATACACATGTGTGTTCAGGACCTTATGCACATCTGTATACATATGGGGAAGAGAGAAAGTGTTTTAATAGCTTTACGGATGCTTGATTTTTCACTGAATGAGAAGTTTACCATTTTAATTATACTGGTTACATAGAAGGTATCAGGATCTGCCTATTTCTGCATCCTGTTATCCATGCTTAGGTTACAGGCATATATAGTCATGTTAAATTTATAAATGAATTCTGGAGATTTAATTTTACGTCCTCATGTTTATAGAGAGCAAGTATTTTATCCACTGAGCCATCTTCCCATCTTAAAACTCATTTTTTTTTCAAATTCTTTTTTCAAAACTTTTGTTCTGTTTTTATTATTCTTCCTACCCATATTCCAGTATGATGTTAATATAGGAGCTAAAGGACATTGTTTGGAAACCTAAGTGACTTTACATTGCACTATGGAAACTTGCCCATTTCCCTGAATTACAAAATGCCCCTAACTGGGGGTTTTTGTTCTTATTTCTTCCTCTGCCATCATTACTTCTCCCATAAACATATGTGAGACTCCAGAATGCTATTATTGCATTTCAGGAACAGTATTGTGATTTCTTTGTTTCACTTGCTAAATTACCCAATCTTCCCACCAAGGTTGTTCCTTTCTTATTTGTTATACTTCTGTGTGGTATAAATGTGCATGTTCTGATTCATTATTTACTAACTTGTTTGCTCTCAAAGGTCCATAGGACAAGAGTATTATAAATACACACCAACAAAGAGTGTGGGTATATGCATTTGTGCATGTAGAAGAATTTTCAGTGGAAATTACAGTGGTGTAAAAAGTGACATTGAATACTGAACATTCAGATTACATATACTTTCATAGATTTTTTAATAGCACTTTATATTTAAGTCAATTCAAGTTTTGAAAATTCATAGTCATTTATTGTTCATTGATATGCATGCTCAGTTCCCTCTTTAATTTTCAGTTATTTTTCTGGTACTTTGTCATCTTTATCTATATTTCTATATAACTACTTAGCACTGCTGTCCTTAGAATGGGATGCCTAGCCTAATGCCATCAGCACCCCTGGGGTCATGAGACATGTGATAATGCTGTACAAACACAGTCTATTTCCCTACCACAAGCCTACTTTAGAAATCCAAGGCAAGGATAAGAAGTCTTCCACATACCTTCATTGTAATATCTACCCTGCTAAAGTAAAGGAATCATCATTGCAGCAAAAGTATAAAGACAAGACCTCTGCTAACCACGGCTATACTGATTTTCTTCTCTGCTAACTCTGAGAGGAAGATAAAGGAAATGTTGTCTACAATCATATGATAAATGACTTCTGTTTTTTGAAGATCCTTTTGCACTATGCTGACTATTCTGTAAGAAATTGTTATGGTACATTGCTCCCCTGATATCACATTCAACAGACTAGAATTCCACATCATAAGCAATCCTGGGATGCTAAAGGCATTTTTCAGCTACTGAATTGTATGTCACATAACTTGTTTGCTTAATGAGAAACAGGTGGCTCATTTTCGATTGCTACCATTTATTCTTTTGACACAAACTAGTTTTCCTTACTTTTTCATGGCTCTTTAATTCTCTTATAATATTACTACATCTGAAGGCACAACTAGAGACTGCAGGAATGGTTTTACCTTGTTCTACATCTGTAATAAAATGGTTCTAATGCCACTGAGAGTTTCATGAGGATAAATAGAAATGGTAAAGCTAGACAAGAAATATATGATAGGTGACGAGTTAACCTGGAGCCAAAGATATTTCTTTAACATGATTGTTTTAATCTGAACAGTAGAAAAAATTAATTGAAACTAAATCTTGATTCTTTTTATAACAAATTGGTGTGAAAAGTACTGTACTGTATATTTTGATAAGTACACTGAGAGAATTAAATTAGTAGACCGTATCTCTATATAGACAAATTACAGATTTAAAATAACTACTTTGTAACATATATATGACATATATATGTGATATATGTATATATATATATAAGTGACTATATACATATAGTCTATATAAGTATTCCAGGAAAAAAGTTTTCCTGAAAACTCCATTTAAGTCTTTACATGATGGCATGCACACAAAGTGAATAATCAGCATATAACAAAAATCTCATATTGTTTGTATAATAGATTCACAATCATTTTAGATTTTCTAGTGTTAGGAAAGACTAATTTAATTTCTGGAAAATTCTTCATTAAAATCAACAAAGTTCACACCAAATTTTATGGAAAGGAAATTTTATGTAAAGGAAATTATATTTCTCATATAAAATGATAAAGAAATAATAATGCCTGCCTATAAGTATTCTTAGTGTGTTTGTGTGTGTGAATACGCATGCAGTATATGCATGATGCACATGTATACATTTGCATATCATTCTATATATTTTAACTTGTTTTTCTGGAAATTCAAAATTGAGTTTAAGTTTGTTTCCTAGTAATGACAACAAAAGAAAATATCTGAAAAATGTGCCAAGTGTAACAAAATTATAAAGGAATTGATTTATACATTGAAATCAAATCTATCATCAGTCTTAAAAGGAATTTACTCACCAAAAGTTACCCTTGATAACTTGATAACTCTGCCATTATGCAGATTTTGTACAGAATTGAATGTATAACATTTAGGTGGCTCTTCATTCTTTATCTCTCTAATATTTCAGAATTCAGAATTACTTTCATTTTGGATTTCAAATACATCACATTGTACCACAAATCAGTTTGGTACTAACAATTAATGCTACATCAACAGCTTGTAGGAGATCAAATCTGATGAGAGAATCATTCAGTATTGTCAGATTCATCGAAAGTAATGGAGGGTAATTCCATAGCAGGAATTTGAACAGAGCCATATGTTAACCACGAAATCCAAGTTAGTTGTAAAAAAATCATCAAAACTAAGCACAAACATATTAGTTAAATAATATAGAGTTTATTAGTGTAAATAGTTCTTCAAAATATCATAAATTGTCAAAAGTGATCTTCTAAGTAAATAACTATTCTTAGCATATAATAATTAAGCTTTAATGACAAATCAAGACCAGATATTTATCCATGGTTCTGAGAGTATTAGTAAGACATTTCAAAAAATGACAATGGAGAAAGAAAACCAAAACAAAAGAGGTTATTTTCTTACATTGAAAATGATTCCCCATTTATTGATAATATAGTTATATGTCTGGGGTGAACTATCCCCTGCCACTGAATCACCGTTAATATCCAGATGTTCCGATATGATTGAACAACTCCCCATACAACATAGGTTAGTGCATTTCTATTATTAACTAGTTATTACCAATATTTCCGTTTTACAATGAGCTTACTTGCAGAGAATATGGTTAGAATATGCAATTCCCTATTCTCTGGGTATTACATGCACATGAAAATAAAATAAAGTGACATCGTCCCATAAAGAATAAAGTCTACCAGTCCAACAACAGGGAAATCATCTATAACTGTTGTCTACAACTTCCACATACCAGAGGTCAAATCTTAATAATGGGTCTCTATACATATGGTCCAAGAGCTAAGAGTATTTGACTTTTTTAAAAAAAAATGTATTTTAGCATTAATATTTTAGTGCAACAGAAGTATCATGTGGTCTATACAGTATAACATTTTTAAACTACAAAACTCACAATATGAGAATTTTTCCAGCACCTGAATTAGAAATTTCATAATTAAAATGATCCCAGTGAATTGATGAGAAGCTTAGTGGGGAAAGTCATGTGCTCCTAAAACTGATGATCCAAGTTCTGTTCTCAGAATCCATTTTGAACAGAGGGAGTCAACTGCTCAACTTAGTACATGTGTGTTAATACACACACATAAAATAAATGTAAACTTTTTAAAAAGCAAGAACACATATATGGTGGGGGAGGTCCTTCTGTCTATGTGTTTCTTTTATTGGTTAATGAATAAAGAACTGGCTTGGCTTATAGCATGGGAGGGGGAAGGCAGCGTTAAGAGATGCCATGGAGCTGCCACCAGAGATAGATGTGCTGAAGTTTTGTCGGTAGGCCATGACCTCGTGGTGATATACAGATTAATAAAAATGGGTTAAATTAATATGTAAGAGTTATGCAATAAGAAGCTAAAGCTAATGGGCCAAGCAGTGGTTTAATTAATACAGTTTCTGTGTGATTATTTCCGTTCTAAGCAGGACAGGAGGCCAGGAACAAACAAGTGGCTCTCTCCTTCTACACATATACATACAAACAAAATAAACAAATCTAAACTTTTTTAAAAGCACCATTTAAAAATGATCATTTACTTAAAATATGATCAGAAAGCTAGATAAATTTGTGTACATATGTTTTCATATATAATATTTTAAATAATTTGCATGTTTCTGTTATATATATACACTGTGTATATATTTATATAATATATATTTATACTTATGTGAATGTATTGATTGCACCAATTGAACTTTTTTGTTTTTAACCACAAAAGATCAGTCTGTGATTAAAATATAAGTCAGAGATGAGTTGATATAGGTGAGTGGAACAAAATATGATTAAATGTGAATTTTTGAAATAAATAAAGGGGTAAATTAAATGATTAAAGTTAATGGGAGTGCACATGAAGCTATAGGGCTACGAGTTGGTGTTTATGGAAATTGCCATGAAGCCTTCAAAGGAAGTCATCCAAAATAAAATAATTTATCAATATCTTAAGTTTTGAAACTTTGCTTTTATTCTCTTTTCCCACTTACCAAGTTTTACATTTATACAAAAATGTGGCATTTATATTCAGCCTCTCAATATGAAAATAATATTAATTTTAATTGATTATCATCTCACTAATTCACATCTATTGACTATGTGAGATGTACCTTAGTAGACCTAATAAGATCTCTCAGCAATTTTTGTAGTCCAAAAGTAGTTCCTTTGTATCACAGGAAGCAAAAATCAAATGAAGCAAGTTTATCTGCAGTAGGATGTAGAGAATGTCATAACTAACTCTTGTTTGTTTGTTTTGTTCTTTTCGTTTTGTTTTTGAGACAGGGCTTCTCTTTGTAACAGGCCTAGTCTTCTTGGAACTTATTTTGTAGAACAGACTGACCTTAAACTCACAGACATCTAACTATTGTTGCCTCCTAAGTGCTAGAAATAAAGGCATGTGTCATCATGCCTGGCTTTAATTGAATCTTAAGGTAGTTCAATTCTCAGCTTTCTAAGGAACGGAGAACAATGATTACCATTGTGGCCTTGCTAGTTTGCACTTGCACCTTCAATGAGTAAGTATCTTCCTTTTTCACATCATCAACAGCCTGGGCTCTCTTTCTTCTTTTAAAATACATATTGGAATTCTGATGGGTAGTTTTGATTTTAATTTCTCTGATAACTAAGAATGCTGAATTTTTCCTTAAGTGTTCCTTTGCCATGTGTTTCATCTTTTGAAAAATTCTCTACTTCGTCCTATACCCTATTGTCAGTTGGTTTATTTACCTTTTTGATCGCTATTTCCTCTAGTTCTTTATATATTCTAGATATTAGTCTTTTAGGCTTTCTGACTCAGCAGCAGCAGCAGAAACAGCATGGCTTCTTTAAGAGATCTCTTTCTGTTTCATGCTGGCAGCCCAAAAAGTTCTGGCTCTTTGTGGAGTTCCTGCACTTAAATAGGGATTTTAAGCAGCATGATACTAGTTGCTTAATGGAAAAATCAACCCATGGCATTCCTGGAGCTGGGGCACTGAGCATGGCTCCAGAGGCAGTGAACATACCTCTACCATGTTGGACTGGGTAGAGTCTACAGACAGGCAGGTGTGCGGAGTTGGTCCTAGCCATGCCCACTTAGCATTTTTTAGAAAAAAGGTGCTCCTGCTTAGAAAATGACTAGAAGGGCTCAATAAAGACAGAGTCAGGTA
>NW_026068057.1:4071116-4088752 GCF_014885135.2 Alexandromys fortis
AGACAAGAGTATAGGCAACCATAGATTAAAAGAGTAAAGATAATAAAATAAATATAAAAATTAAAAGAGTAAAAAAATAAGCCATGTAAAGATGCAAAATACATAGATTCTGAATTGTGTATATTATTGTGTTTTCTTGAATTTTTTTGACTCCAGAGAGATATTTGATTCTGAGGACTTCCAAGCTAAACCAACATATATATTTAAAAGATATCTGGATTTCCAAATTTGAGTATAAAGATACCTTGCTTTGGAAAAGAGATTCTGCTTTCGTTTCCACAGAAGATGGATTCCTTCCAAATGGAACAAGACCACCCATGAAAGGTCTCTGTAAACCCTACAAATATTGTGCCCAACAATCAACAAGAAGCAGTTTGGAGAAAATGTCATTCAAATTCCCAAAGTGATTGTTTATAAATGTTTGTTTTCATTAATGGGGTATATGATATAGAGATGAATACTTTGCATAGATATAGATCTTAGTTTACTGATACAAATTTAAGATCAATTTTGTTATATGTATATTTGTACTCTTGTTTAAGGTATGTTTATACAGCTCATTTAAAAATGTATTGAATAATTAAAAATTATGGATTAATAGTCATTTTAATAGTCAAACTTGTAGTCATGATAGTTAAGTTTTCTAGATATTCAGAGACATATTTTAGTTAGATAATCTTCAACATTTCAAAGACCGATGGAATATAGTGTTTAAAATGTTTGAAGAAATTAGACTTTCCTTGATAGTGAGACATGTCACTTCTGGTAGCTCCAATTACTTCAGAGAGGTTGATGGGCATTGAAGACACTCGTTATGAACTTTGATTTCAATGTGACAAGGTTAGCCATTTTGGTAAGAAACTGCTCTTGTCTGGACTGCTTGATGGTATACTGTATAAATTGGACATTCAGAACCCACAGAAAAGTGACTTCTGAACTTTCCAAAAGACAGAATGGCCCTGAAAGTTTCCTGCTTCAGAGAGAAAACTGTCAGACATTTTTGAAGGACAGAGAAGAAAGTGATGAAGAAACTGCCAATATAGGGTAAATAGCCTTTCAAATTTCCTGCTTCATGGAAAAGTCCACCAGAATCTATGGTTCTATAGGCTGAAGATGGTTGCCCCAGTGTTACAGAAGAATTTTGCGTTTATTGTTCAGGCAACAGGATGTCTCTGTCAATTCTAGGGTTTTGAATGTTGTTTACAATGTACTTTCAGTTTACTTAGGTCTTTAATGGAGTTGAAGACAGATGGTTATAGTTTTCCTTAATTAAAATAAAAGATAACTTAGATATAAACTTTAGACTCACAAAAATATTGCAGCTATAATTCTTGCTTGATACCTGTTTTGTTATAGGTATTTTTACTGTTTTAAAATTAAAGTTTTTTTTTATTTAGATAGAAAAGAGAAAATGATCTGGGATGTTCCTTTGTATGTTGTGAATGTTAAAGTTTCTTTGGCCTATGGCAGGGCACAATAGAACTATCAGGAAAACTATATTGAATGCTGGAAGAAAGAAGGCAGAATCAGGAGATGCCATGTAGCTCTCAAAGGAGAAAGACACTGAAACTTATTGGTAGGCCACAGCCTTGTGGAGAGTCACAGATTAATAAAAAATAGGTTAATTTATGATGTAAGTGCTACCTAGAAATATGCTTGAGCTATGGCCAAACAGTATTCTTATTAATATAGTCTTGTGTGATATATTGGGCTTGGTGGCTGAGAAAATAATCTGCAGTCTCTGATTACATATACCTATAATATAATGTTCATTTAATAGCAATATTTTATTTTTATCTGCTTTAATCTTCATTTCACTTTTATAGTTCTAATTATGTGTATGTATATGCATGTGTGTGTACCCATGTTCCTGCTTTGCATAACACAGTACATGTGTCTGGAAATTAGAGGACAGCTTTGAGGAATTATTTTTCTCTATCTGAGAGTTCACTGTATCAAACTCAGTTTTGCAAGGCCTGTATAACAATTCCCCTTTCTTGCTGAGTTATTATAGATGTCCTTTCTTTATCTGACGTTACAAATAGTTTCTATTTTTCTTGTCTTGAACCTTTTAATTTGTCTGTCATGATAACATTGTTTGCTTTAGGGGTAGAAATAAGAATTAAGTTATATATTTAAGTCAAGAAAAACATACTATTTCTGTGTTTATTATTAAAAATGCCAAATGGGAATCCAAAATCAGCTTAAGTATGCTCGGTTATTTTTACGCCAGTGTAAAAATAAACCTGATTTAATTCTGCAACTTATGTTGACATATATATTTATATTACCCTTCTATTGCATATAACACTCAGTTTTTTAATGTTCTTCCAATATTTCATAACTTTATAACTTGATGTGGGAAGGTCATATCTGTTGCTTTCATTGGTTAATTAATAAAGAAACTGCTGGCCTGATAGGTCAGAACATAGGTGGGTGGAGTAGACAGAATAGAATGCTGGGAAGAAGGGAAGGGAGGCAGATGCCATGCCTCCCCTCTTCAGGGCAGATGCAAAGAAGCTCCAACCCAAGATGGACATAGGCTAGAATCTTCTCCAGTAAGACACCACTTCATGGTGCTACGGAGATTACTAAATATGGGTTAAGGCAAGATGTGAGAGTTAGCCAATAAGAGGCTAGAGCTAATGGGCCAAACAGTGTTTAAAAGAACACAGTTTGTGTGTTGTTATTTTGGGGCATAAGCTAGCCAGGAGCCTGGGAGCTGGGCAGGAACGCAGCCCACAGCTCCCTTCTACAATAACTAGTATTTATTGCTTGTTAGATTAAAATAAATAGAACTGAATGAAACCAACAAAGGAAAGTAATTCAGTTTCTTTAGAAAGCCTTGATACCATATGCCAGGGGATATAGACCATCACGGTCTGGCCTTTCCTCTGTTGTTTAATGTCCAAAAAGTCTGTTTCTAGGACAGTTCTAATAAATAAAAAGTAATTGGCTGAAAACAATAGAAATTAACAGGTTGAAGGGACCATGACTGTCATTTCAGCCTTGAGGAACTGAAACTGTTCTGGGCTGCAGTGAGTTCAAACTCAACCTAGTCTAAACAGAAAGACCTATGTTTTATAGAAGAAAATATAGAAAGGAGGGAGGGAGGTACGAAAAGAGGAAGGGAAGGAGGATTTACATTATTACATTATTACAAAGGAAAGTATAATGGTAAGAGGAAGAAAGAAAGAAAGGAAAGAATCCTGTCACCTGGGCAGGCATATATTATTTTTGTTGGGTCATTTGGATGCTAGAGGAAAAGTTGCTGATAGGCCTTGAGCCCTGGAAATTTGTAAAGGGTTCATGCTGTCTTTTTGTAATTACAAGTAGTCTGTTCTAAAGCCTTGGCTTTCTCTGCTTAGAGCCATTGAAGTTCAGTCTCCACAATGTGCTTCATCTTTCCCTGTGTCTTTGTCCTTGGGAGGTTACATTCTTGAGAATGTCAATAACATAGGAACACTTTTAAAGAAGAGCTACCCTATGAATCTGGTATCAGTGATAACTCAGCATAACTCCCACTTTATTAAAGCCAATGTCCAAAGCATTTTCGGATGGTCATGTGCCTTGCTTACAATCAATAATAATCAAGTTGTGGAATTAGGCTAGGTATCTGTCAGTGGATGAGGAATATGTGATATAAATAAATCATAACATATTATGCAGTCATAAAGAAAGAAAATTTCTTTCAAGAAAATGGACAAAACTTGCAATGATGTGTCAAATGAAATAAGCCATGTATAGATAGTCAATTTATAGAGTATTTTCCTCATAGGTATAACCAGAAATCATAGAGAATGGGTGATAGGATGAGGATTGTCCGAATAGAGGAGGAAGAACAAGAGGAGGAAAGTAAAGAAGGACAATGAGAAGTATACATGATGTCAGTGTTAAACCCATGAATAAAATTACAATAATGAAACCTATTCTTCTATACAACTATCACATAGTATACAAATAAATAGGACTAACTGCTCCTGTTGCATGACCAATTACATTATGTCATCTATCTGAGTCTATAAACTTTGCCCTCTCTCTCTTTATACTTTTACTTAAAACAGCTACCAAGAACAATGTAAGAACAGATTTACATTAAGAGTTATAAAATATTACTTTTCCATCTTTACATGAAATGCATTTTGGAATGAATTCTGTTTGCTATACGGGATACTCTTTAAGTTTCTGAGTAGCCTGTATTCCTGTGTCTATGTGCTCTTAATGATGGCTGGAGTTTTATACAATGAGTCACCTCCAAACATGTTTTCTCTAGTATTTTATGTTGTGTGGTTTAGTCTGTTTAGCTTGGCACCCCCCCCCTTTTTTTGGCATCCCCTTATGGTCAGTGTTTTAAATAATATGACACTTGATACTTACCATTTAAAATTATTATTCTCTGATACAATTCACCCACCTCCACTTCTCTCTCCCACCTTTGCCCACCCCCAGATCCAATTGTATTCAGCTGCCTTGCAGAAAAGAGCAAGTTTCCAGGGATAGAAACCAGATATAGCATAAGATACAAGACTAGGCACAAACCCTCATATCAGGGCTGAGGGAAGGCAACCTAGTAGAAGGAAAAGGGACGGAAAAGTAGGCGAAAGAGCCAAGGACACCCACAGTGTGTGTTTCTCTTCAGTCTCTAGAGTGAAATAGTAATTTCTTATAAACCATAAGCATTTGCTTTTGCACTGGTAATTATATTTGCTTAATGTCTTATAATATTAGTATTTGAAAAAGAATTATTATACATATATAACTATAGTCTAAAAATGTTCAGCATAAATATATTTTAAATATTTTTAGTAAACTTTTTATCAATGAATCACTGAGTGATATAAAATATGGCATTGACTGAGCTAGGTAAGTGTTTTATTTCATTGTCACTCAACATAGGCACACAGAGAGTTGATAAATAAAAAAACTAATAATTAATGCAATTATTCAGAGAATCCAAATACTATGCACTTATAGAGAAATAAAACTATGAGAAAACTGGAGATGGCACTTTCTCAACCTTATTATTTTCTTTTAGGGAAAGTATGTTTATGTTCAAAGCTGTAAATCTCTAGCATAAGACATCCTCTGTGCTATTGGAGTTACATAGCTTGAATGGCAAAAGGTACGTTAATCCTAATTATTTTACTTGAGAAATATAAATTAGAGTGAAATCTAAACCATAGAAAAATTGATGCATGCACCAAAATTTATAATCAAATTTCAACATGTAAAATATGTAAAAATTCAAATAATTTCACTAATGTTGGAAAGCTCGTTTAAAATATTTTTAAAAAATAATTAATCATTTATTCCTCATTACAGTTATGACATTTGCTGCCAAGAAAATTTAGAATATTTTAAGTTAGAGTCCTAATAATAATTTACCACTTACTTTTCCTGTACCGCCAATGTGTTCTTTTTCTTGCTATCTATATGTGCCATCAAGTCCCTGTGAAGCACATCTTAGCAATTCTAAGGTTGCTTACCCCAGATTCCCTATAATCGAAGCTGTTTAGGCTTCACAAGGAAATGAATCAGTATTTAGGATGTTTCTATATCATGACAGCAAGATTGGTTCAAAAATGAAAAATTCAGACAATCAACCAGCTGTTTCATATACAAAATGCCAAACAGCTGGGTCTCCTGACTTGTTTTTCTCACTAACTTGATTGAAACAGCAGGGTTGATTGTGTTGTGCAAATATAGCCTCTGAGCAGGAAAATTAGGGAGTAAAAAATCTTGACTTTATTGTTGACTTTTAAAACCCCAGATTCAGTCTCGAAAGCTATAGAGTCAGCTACTTGAACAGACTGCCTTCCATTGTGTTCACAGTTGACTCAGTAAGTTGTTTACAAAAGAACTCTGGAACTGCAAGGAGATGATTTTAATCACCAGAGTTATTACCATTTTTTTTCTGTTCCTTGGTGACCTTCAAAGCATGCTTTTCCCAAGTCTAGACAAATGTACTAAGGATTGCTTAGATCTTTATTAAAATCCCTTTCCACATACACACCAGTGATATGCCTCAAGAGATGGCCTTTCACTAGATAAATATTTGCACAGTGAAGTGAATGGCATAGTGCACTCTATTTCATTCCCCCAGATGAATGAGTAATATAAGCAGAGGCCATGGAGGCGCAGAGTTTTTGTTATTTGTATATTTGATTGCATGCTTTTGCCACTTTCTGCTATGGGTTACTTACGCATCTTACCCATACCACTTGAGAGATATTGGAAAGTATTAAAATGATAATTGGTACATTCATAACAAAAGTCAACAGGCTGTCAACTATCAACAGGAAGGCTCTAATGGGATAATGGGACAAACAAACTGCATACAGATGGAGAATAAGAAGGAAGTATGAAGAAAATGAGAAGTATAAAGAGGAAGGTCTCTCACAAGAAATCAAGAGTATCCTTCAGTGGAAATAGCAGAACAATGCCCATGTTAAAATGAGTGTGTTACATTCACAGTGAAGACTCAAACAAAGGACTTAGAGTCTAAAAGACTCTAAAGAAAAAAAAAAAAAAAAAATTACCAATCATGTGTTTGTGTGTGGTGTCTGTAAATATATTTCTTTATTCAATTTAAACTACAAGAGGAACAAGATTAGTATCATATACCAATTAAATATGTGACCTTCAGCATGGATAGGTTTAATTACCAAATTATATAATCAAATTTTGCTAATCAAGATGAAAACTAAAAATAAACTTCCTACCAGTAGGAAGGAATGAAAGAAGGAAGAAAGAAAAAGTAATTTAACACAAGGGAAAAGGGAGAAAGGGAACTTAATTACAGGTACTTTTTTTTTGTGCTTTCCATACTTTAAATTTCTTCAAGCTTTCCTGCTGTGAAGGCAGCCATTGTTCTCAGGGGAGCTAATTATACTAAGAAGCTTGCCTTTCTGGTGGGCTCTAATAAGCACAGTTCATCCTAGAACTTTACCAGTGTGTGTCAAAGACCCACGACTGTGTGGGACTGATGCTAGGGGCAAGCAATAGAAAGCTGTGTAATGTAGCTGCAGTAAACACACACTCCATTACCAGGACACTAGTAAAATATTACAGAGGCCTCAGGAACAGGAAGTCTGGTTTCATTAATGCTGAACCATAGGGGTCAAAGAACTAATGAAAAGGCTAAAGTGATAATGATCCTACCTATGATAAACACTATTTACCATGTAGTCTTGAGCAGACTTCTGGGTTAGGAGTCACATGGAGGGGACCGCGTTAGCCATCTGCTCACTGTACTAGTGGCCATTTTTTTTTTCCTGCTTGCTTAGTTACGAAGAACAGTGACTTAAATGGCAATGGATAAGGCACACAATGCTATACTTGGAGGAATTTAGAAAGAAAGGAAAAAAAAGAGAAACATAATAGGGGCAGCATATAAAAGTAGTTGCCTGTAAGTCTTCAATTATAGTTTTATTAATCAATGCTTATGCCATTTTATCTCTTGAATTTTTAAATACTCACCTGAATCAATATCTCAAAGATGTTATCCATGAGTATGGATTAGGTTCTTGTTGTATCTATATTTAAAATAACAAGTAATGACATTTAAATGAATAATATTGTTAAAGATTTTGAAGTCTTTGGATGAAACAGAATGCACATGGACACACATAAACAGTAACCTGCTGTTTTATTGTAGATTCTTAAGATCTTGGCTTATATTATAAACTTATGCTGTGATTGCTTTGCTCTTTGGGACAAAACAATATCAGTAAGTGTAAGAGGAGACTGCTCTTACATTTCTCAGCTGCCCTGGCCCAAATAATAACACAGAAACTATATTAATTACAACACTGTTTGGGTAGTAGCTTAGGCATATTTCTAGATAACTCTTATATCTTAAATTAACCCATTTCTATTAACTTGTGAATCACCATGACACTGTGGCCTACTGGCAAGATTCTGGGTGGCAGAAGGAGTCTGGTATCTTTCTCCTTTCACAGCTACATGATGTCTCTCTGACTCAGCCTGTTGTTCTTAAAATGTTTGGAAAGCACAACACTGCCTACTTTCTCTCCATATCTCTGTTTGGATTTCCCGTCTGGCTTTAGTCTACTATGCCACTGGCTGAAACAGCTTCTTTAATAACCAATGGTAATAAAACATATTCATAGCATACAGAGGGCAATCCCACAGCAAGTAAATAGGAGACAGTGTTTATTGTACTGTTCCCACACTGAAGAAAACTTCCAAACATGATTTAAAAAGAGAGACTAAATCTATGCTAGAGTAGAAACTCATGGCTTCTCTCCTTTGTTGCTTTGTGACTATTTTTTTTAATGGAAACTGGCTGATTTTAATGGACAAATATAAAATGTGCTAAAAGAACAAACAAAACAGCCTTTTCAGTTCTTTTTCAGTAAGTAATAAAGAAGACGACTCAGTCAAACTTTATAACTAGCACACTAAGGGCAGAGATACGCAGCTCCCTTTGGATAACAGCCTTGCTATGCTTCGTCGTGACCACATAGAAGATTGCTACCTTCTCTATACAGACGCTTCTATGCTCCATGGGAAGATTCTTTGAAATTTTCCACTGGCAATTCCAAGAGCAGGCTTCATAATGACCTTATGGAAACAGCCTGGTTTTCAACACATCCCTGTTGCTTCAATTGAGCGAAGTTGGCCAGCTGTAACAAATAGCACAGCAGTCCTTCTTTTATCGTGTCCAATTCAAATCCATTCATCCCACTTGGGAGAAAAACTGTGATTTAGTCTCAGAATTTATAGCATGAAAGCAGATGTACTGCTCAAAGTCCATGGAACTGACAACAAAAATATCCCCACGATGTTTAGAGACAAAAGCTAGCTCTTTGTGGAATGAAATCAATTCTTTATAGACTGTCATTTAAAAAAAACAATGTGTTACAAGAGCAAAAGGAACAACACAAACAATCGGGGAAAAAAAGCAAATCTACAAAGGAATGTGGTAAAATAAGCACAGTCATGTAAAAATCAGATATTTTTGTTCCCTGCTGTAGTTGTCTTTTAAAAAATAACGTATGACTCATGAAAATTATGAAACCTCATGTGTGTTTACAGAGGCACCAGAATAAATATGCAGCATTGAAGTTGCAGTCAGTCTCTGATTTCAATTAAATATATACTTTAAACTTTATAGTAGCTATATTAACTAGCTAGAAATTAGAAAATTTGAGTTTTCTCTTTTTTTTTCTGGGTAAGGAAAATGATTCAATAGTCTGTTGTTGGTCTACAGCTCACAGTAAGTCAGCCATGAGGGTAAACATCGAACACTTTGCCATGTATAATATTGCGAGAGCAATTTTTTAGAGCCAAGTTTTCAAAAAAAATTATATGACATTGTGAGTACCTAACCAACAAAACAAAACAACAAATAAACAAAAACCAAATCTGTGACTGGAGAAATGGTTCACTTGAAAAAAATTGCTGGGTGCTATTTCAGAGGACCTAGGTTGGATTCTCAGCACTATCAGGGCTGTTTATAATCATCTATGACTCTACTCCTGTCTTCTGATATAGTACAAAGATATTCATGAAGTCAGACCAACTATAAAATTAATGTCTTAAAAATATCAGGCAATTCTGCCTAACTCCTGAACAATTTTTAAATTGAGGAAGGCTAAGTGACAATATTTGCTTACTTAGTATAGTCTGAAGAGTGCGGTGGCCACGGCATGACAGTAGTCCCGTTTGTTGACTAAACCATTTTTGCACAAGTTTTCAGTTTTAGATAGGTTTTCCGGAGTATCTGTAATCTCCATTTACTTTTCTAAAGATTATAGTAAAGGAGTTTGTTATTTATGGAGATTCCTCTTGCAAGAATCTTACAAAATAGTTCAAAGTATGCAAAAGATCTCAGCACACAGAAGTTGTAGTCAATGACTTTTATTGTCCTGGTAGGAATGCTATCACTGTGAAAGGACTGACCTTGATGATTTTGTGTGTGTTCAGAAGTAGTCTTTTAGTATAGAGACAATGTAACATCTAACATGAATTTGTGTTTTGTTTTAATATAGAATACATATCATATGGTTCCTTCATATAACGGAAACACAAAGAAAATAATTAAAGGTCAAATGTCAGATATAACCAAAAAGATTGTCAGCTTCTCTTGTTCTTATAAGACTTTCAAATTCCTTATTACCTGTTCTTCCTGTGAAGTCACATATAAATCTGTGTCACTCAGAAATCAGTTCTGAAATATTTTCCTAAGATATTGTTCAGTGCCCTTTGTCATGCTCTTTACAACTGGTACTTGTTTGCAGACATCTGTGTGCCACACAGCTGAAAGTTGATGGGTTTTATACATGGAGCGGGGGGGGGGGGGAAGGACTGGTTCCTCACAATAGTTCTGTTCTTTCAAATCCTGGATAAAACCTCTTCACCTGCTTAATGGCTTCACAGGATGCCTACAAAGGGAGAGTCTCTCTTCTAATCTGATTTAATTTCACAAGTGAAAGCAAGGAAGATGCTGCTGTGGGGCAGGAGAGAAACAGAAAGAATCAATCTGGAAGCAAGTAATTATTGTTTACACCCTTATTCCCAGCCTTTGGGCGCCTACAGCAGGAGAACAGCCTGGACTAGAGAGTGAGATACCTTGCCTCAGAAACAAAGATAAAAGCTAAGGAAGAAAGCAACCATACAAATTTGTATAACGTCTCATAGTCTGGATCCTGAATAACAGACAAATTTAAAATTCACACATAGTTAAAATAAGCAAAAGGTATTGAAATAAACAAATGGACCATGACCTAGCTTTAGGTTCTTACAGTTCCATCTTTATTCTTTGCCCTATGGAGTAGCTAATGCTGACAACTCATGATGTTACAATGCTTCAAAATCTTATTTTCTTATGTGGCAAAGGATACTTAGAGCTAATCTTAGGTGGCCAAATGACCCCAGGTCTACCTGTACAACATGTGAATGGGAGTCATAATGCTTTACAGAAGAATTAGTTGATCCCCATTATAACGTTTTCTTCTTTCTTTAGTTCTCTCATTTTTTTTTAATTTCTTTTTGTTGTGTGTGTACATATGGGCTAATATGCTTGCTACTGAACATGTGTGGAGATCACATCCCAGAACAACTTATAGAAGTCAGTTCTTTTTATCTACCTTATACTTCCACGTGATAAAACACAGGTTTCCTGCCTGCCACCAGGTGTACATAACATACCATCTTTCCTAGTCCTTGGTGTGATATCTTAGTAAACTACAAATACTTCTTCCTTCTGGTGGCCTTAGCATGTTATGAGAAAGTTAAATTATACAGAAATTCAATAATAGGAATATACTATATTGTTCCGAATTATTTCTATCTATACTCAAACACTTCTCTTTAGATCTTGAGTTTATAACCCGATATACATTTGTCATGGCTTTAAAAGTTTTCTGTAAGGAAAATTTACATTCTGGCAAAACTTAACACACATCTTATTCCCTTCAGTAATTTTTGAGCTGCAGTTGAGCTGGTCCTCAAAAAGCACTGTCCATTGGTATCTGACAGTCATCTTTTCTCCTTAGGTCCCCTCACAGAAGTCATTCTAAGTCCTACACTGTTAAAACTCTGTAGACTCCATCTGACAGTCATTTTGTAAGGACTGAATCTATATAGGAAAATGTACTCAGCCCTGAACCTTGCACGCTAAAGTGAAAGGAAAAGAACCTCACAACTCCACCATATTAAAAAGAGTAGATTGGACCCTTAAACTATAATGCATTTTTGTAATGCGGTTTTGTAAAATCAGCCCAATTAGTTGTCCTTTCTTCCCTTCCCTTCCCTTCCCTTCCCTTCCCTTCCCTTCCCTTCCCTCCCCTCCCCTCCCCTCCCCTCCTCTCCTCTCTTCTTTTCTTTACCTCCCTTCCAGTATTTTTCTTTAAAACATTTAACATTAAATTTTTGAAAGAGATAGTTTCTCTTTAAATTGTTCAACTCCTCTCCTTAAACTTAACTCTTATGCAAATCTCTGTGAGTATTATTAGCTATCTGGCAGAGAAGACACCACATTTCATTTTGAGATTGGTTCAGTTTGGTCTTGAAGTTTATTCAAATTCTTTTCTATTTCAGAGACTAACGGAAGCTAAACCAGGGCACCATTCTCATTGCTCCCAGCAGTGAAAACTGCCCTGTCAATAATTATGATGAAGCCTTTCTAATAAAGATGGTAGATCATAAATAACTGTTAGATAACCTGCCAGACTTCTGTCACAGGGATCAGTTTTTGGTTAAATTATAGATGGACTGTGTGCTTGTGTGTGTGTGTGTGTGTGTGTGTGTGTGTGTGTGTGTGTGTGTGTGTGAGTGTTGGCGGTGGGAGCTGGGTGGGTGTCTAGTGTATGAACATGGGTCTGTGAATGCATGTAATTTATTTCAAAGGAAACAATAGTTGTTTCCCTCTGTTTATCAAAGCATGGTTCCCTCATACAAGGTATCTATTTGTACCTGGAGTTTGCAGGTTTTGTTCTCAGCTGGAAGGCAACATGCAGTCTGCAAATTTTTGTCTAAGCAGGTAGGCAACAATCCCTGCTGATTCTTCTCTTTCCAGTCTCTGCAGTGCTGTGGTTCTAGCCATGGCTCATTTCAGATGGGCATTGGGACCTGATCTTTGTCTCTGTGCTCATTTAGAAACTGCTATTAAATGCTGGGTTGTCTCTTCAGCCTCAAGATTGACTTATAAATTTACTAGATTAATAAAAAAAATATTTAAGGATAGTGTATTATCTCTGGAGAAATTACTTTCTCTCCTTACATTTCTATATCAGCATTTTTTATAGGCAAAAGATGGACTGCATCTTTCAACCTTTCTGCATCATGGAAGATGGTAGATCTGAATGTTGTACTGTTAGACATGCTCCAGTTGGAATTTCTTGCCCTTTTGAACCCTTTGATCTCTAAATGAGAGACATAGACTGGCTTTCCACCTTGGCTTGCATCTCTGATAACTATGCCTAGAAAATAGCTGCCCTCCAGCCCTGCCTATTTCTCTCTCCTGACTAGATTTCAGTTCCTTATTACCCAATCAAATATCTTCATCAGGCAAAGTAAACAGCTTTACAGAGTTAAACAAGTGCAACATAAAAGAATACAACACATCTTTTCATAAGTAAACAAACATTCCACAGCATAAACAAATTTTACACAACTTAAACTAATATTCCAAAACTTTTAGATTTTTTCCCAGTTACTAATACCAAAGTTCATCTGTGCTATTTTTCTACTTTACTAACATTCTTTCAAGTTAAGTATATTGATCAAGATCAAGGAATATGTGCACATTCCCCAAAGAGGTTTCCAAATATACAGCTAATTGAGCAAAGTTCTCCAATAAAAAATCGGATAACATATCCTTTGTCAGAATGTGCATAAGTACAAAAAAGTTAAGTTTTTATACCATAAATATATGTAGTTTATATGCAAACTGTATCTCAATAAAACTGGTGAAAAAATCTTGGACTTTCAAAATATGCTCTTTCATGACTCCTTAGGGAAAGAAGATGAGTTGATAATATATGAGAAAGCAGATGTTAGAATAATTTACTTTCGTTTCCCATAAAAGAATATGTTCTTAATGTAACTAGGATAATGAAGACTTTAGACTGAGGTTATTATCCTATAGAAAATGAAGGGATCAGTGATAGAAGTTTTGAACCAAAAGCAGAGGAGAGTTTGTAACTTTCAGATGGTAGACTGAAGAATAGAATACAGCTCTTACTCTGCTGTCTAGTAAAACATGTCTTCCAGGATGAGAAGCTAACTGTGATGCCAGTAGCCATGATCACTGTCTGTATGATGAAGTTCGACAAACATGGTGAATGTCAAAGCAGACTGCAAGAGACGAGCCTCCACCATGATTAATTAATCTGAGAAAAGGGAAAAACTTAGGGAAAAAAATTAAGCAAGGCAAATTGGGAGAGAAAGAATTATAAAACTCAATGAATAAATGAATGAATAAAGGACACAAAAAAGAGGAAAATTGTTTTTAAGGATGAATGAAAAGTGTTGAACAGAATCTTTAGAATCAATAAAGGCACTGATGTAGACATGCATCCATACTGCCCAGGAATTATAAATGCCAAAAGAGTTGCAAGTAAATATTGTTTGAGGTCCAGCATGTACAGATGTGTATCTTTCTTAGATTGTGGAGACCAGAAGCAGTACATCAAAAACAGTAAGCATTAAACCCTGTTTTTAAAGTGATTTTCATACAGTTTACATATGAAATGAATATAGCTCAATTGAAGACATTTCTATATGTAAATATATTTCATAATGAATTTAAGAAGTCTGTATTACCTATAATGCTTATAGTAATCATATCTCTTCTTTTTATTTTAACAAACTACTTCTATAAACTATAAAATCAAAATAATATTTCTAAGTAAACTATGCTGTTACAATAAACAGTCTCCTAGGCTTTTGTTGTGTACAGATTTTGTTTTCCAACTTGGAGACCTAATTTTCCAACTTTTAACTAAAAAGGAAGTATTGTAAAATACTTTGACAATTTTTCACAATCTATCTTATGATAAACTAGCAGGATATATTGTCTAAATTTATTCTACTTCAAGTAAGAGGAAATATTTTTCTACAAAATGAAACAAATGACACTCGAGGCTGGAGTTTAGTGGATTATTCTACATTGTATCACTATTAAACAGACAGTATTAATTTTTTTGATGAATTTCCCAAAGATGGTAATAAATCTGATTTCCTTTGTAGTTTTATAAAAGTCTACAGACAAATTATAATTTACTTTTAAAATTAAGTTGACTCACAAGTTTTTATACAGGCTAAACAACTTAAACATTTGCTTATCACTATCACAAGCATCTCACTTTTAGGAAAAAGCTATAATGAACATCTTTTGCTTTTCAGTGTATTTCTAATACCAGCAACTTATTGAGCTGTTTGGAAAAACAGATTATTAATTATCCTGAAGTTGATTTAATATTTGAAACAGATCAAAAATGCTTGCTAGAAGGATCATTTCAACTTTGCCACCAAGATGGAAAATGCCATTTTTTTTTGTTTTAAAACAGGCCTAACTTAAACTAAAACTTAGAGTCAGAAAACAAATACTAATGATGAATAATTAACACAAGCATCACAACTTCACATATATAAATGAAATGTCTGTAATTATTCCCACAGTTGAAAGTTGGTTTGAAGCACAACTTTCCAAATATGTCCAAAATTTATTTTTGAATCTAATTGGTATTTATTTGTTAAAATATATAACTTATTAGATTTAACTCTCTATTGTATTTTTCGATATGTAAATTTCATCCATGCCAATCTTTATTGATTACCGAATGTAAAATATTGACAATTGCTTATGTTTCTGACCAGTGTGTTGTATCACAGCTTTGAATCAGATGAATATCCCTTTTTAAATCACATACCCCATTATTAACTTTATCATATTTATTCATAGTGATTAAAATAATATCTACATATTGCAATCATTTGATTAAATTAACTAAATATATGCCTGTTTACCAAGACATAAAAAGTTTTAACAAATGATTATTATTCTACTATAAGCAAGAGGAGATACTGTCTCTCTCTCTCTCTTTCTCTCACACGTGTGTGTGTGTGTGTGTGCGTGTGTGTGTATTTATACATACATGTACCTCACCCTTGTTAAAGTTAGAGGAATTTCTGGACTCAGTTTTTTCCTTCTATTTTGTGAATCCTAGGTATCAAATTTGAATGGAAAGTCCTGATTGCTAGACATAGTGACAAATGTCTTTAGCTTATTAGGAAACACAACCATGCTTTTTTCCATGAGTGAATCCTACTTTATTAATTTTTGTCAACTATAAACAAACTGTGGTGTTTTTGTGACTACAGATTAGAAATTTACTATTGGTGATCATATGCTTACTTAAATAAAAATAAATTTAAAATGATAGCTTATTTGATTTTTATAACAACAAAAATAAATGTATAAAATAAGATAGATAGATAGATAGATGATAGATAGATAGATAGATAGATAGATAGATAGATAGATAGATAGATAGATAGATAGATGATAGATAGAGAGAGCTTCCTGTGTGGTTCTGATGGTATATATTAAATCCACACAGAAAGTTGTTTCAAAGGCTTATTTGATGTGTAAAAAAGAAGGGGAAGGAGTGATGGTTCAGTTACAGACTGCTTTGTGCCCAAGAATCTGGATCTACACTTGTATTTTAAGAAGTCAGGTATCCTGGTGCATTCCTGAAATCTTAGCACATGGGCAATAGTGTCACGAAGATCTCTGGGCGCCTGTTGGCCAGTGAATCCAGATAAATCACTGAGTTCCAGGTTTAGTGCAAGACCATGTCTTTTGGGAGCTGTGTAGCTTAGTTTCAGGTCAGAATATGAGTGCTTGTCCAAATGGCCTCCATGAAGCAAAACCCATTGGAGACAGTCTAACTCGGTAAGAAACAGCGGACTTTGGGGTAGTGCAGAATACTGCTAGGACTGTATGGTCTGCACGCTCTCTTCTCTCTCCTAATATTCATTATTCTCTTTTTGGATTTTGGTGTCACTTTATGAGTTGCAATGGGAGAGATGTGGTCATTCCCAGAGATCCTTTTTTTTTTTTTTTCCCTGAGATATTTTCCCCTGGAATTCTTTGTGAGCTGATACTTCTTGGTTTTCATGTTTGGGGATGAGAGCTGTCACTCCAGACCCTGAAAACTATTCAAGTCAATGCTGACAGTAACAGAGGCAGTTCACCCTTATTTATATAAATATGCATTGTCAAGCTTTGAATGAATGATATTGCTGCTTATGAGAATGTGCGACTCTTGTTTATCATTTTTTTAGTTTTGTAAGGACAAGATGTACCTGACTCGATATTTGGCCAACCTAGCAAAGAGTTAAGCACCTTTCTTAGTTTAATAGATGTTTTGATGCAAAAGTTGAGGAAAAAAGCATATTTGACACATTTGTTTTTGCCAGAAGTTAATGTTGAAGAGTGGGAAAAATATGTTTGTTTGTATGGAAAAACACACTTGTTTTTGAAGCATAAATAAAAACCACTCAAGCCCTTCAGGGCTGGCCACTTATATGAAACTCATCTGATGGTCGATGCTAGCTCATTTCTTCATGCCGATGCCCTTCCCTGTCTCATTACTTGAACTCAGCCTGTGGCAGGACTGTGAAACATGTCTTTAAAAAATAAAGTAGAGAATGATTGAGAAAGACATTAGATGTCCATCTCTGGCCTCCACTGGGGCACACACATAAACATATATATGAATACATAGAAATAATAATAAAGTTGAAAAAGAGAAAAACACTAAAAGAAGAAATGAATATCAAAAGTGAGGAATTCTAACTTGGGGAAACGGGATGATTGGGATAAAGGAAGATTGGATAGGGGAGCAGGGAAGCACATATCTGAATTAAGGGAGCCATCTTAGGGTTGGCAAGAGACTTGGACCTAGAGGGCCTCCCAGGTGCCCAGGGCGATGTCCACAGTTAGTTCCTGGGGCAGCTGAGGACAGGGAACCTGAAATGACCCTATCCTATATCCATACTGATGAATATCTTGCATATCACCATAGAACCTTCATCTGGAGATGGATGGAGATAGAGACAGAGACCCACACTGGAGCACCGGACTGAGCTCCCAATGTCCC
>NW_026068057.1:4089097-4153311 GCF_014885135.2 Alexandromys fortis
GGGGAGAAGAGTGGGAGGAGGGGGAGGGAAAAGAGATGGTGAGGGAAATGGGAAGCGGGGAGGAGGCAGAAATTTTGTTTTTCAATTAAAAAAAAAAGGATCCCTAAGTAAGCTTTGCTGAAGCACAATAAAGTTGGCATTCTGTTATATATAAAAAAAAAAAGTGAGGAATTCTATAAGCACAGTTAGGCTTAACTGAATAAAAAAAATTAACCAAAGGTCAACATTTCCTACAGAGTTGGTAGAAGTATGAAAATTAATAGAAATTAAAGGAAGCACCTTTGGAATTTGTAGGACAATGTTAACTAGTATAAATTCATGCATTTGAGATTTACAGGTGAGAAAGTGAGTGGTGTAGAATATAGCTAATTTTTTTTACAAAACTAATGGACCAATATTTTATCCAAACAGTTTAGAAAGCTTGAAGTAGGATAAGTACAAAGAAAAATATACCCAGATATGTTTAACAGGCCAAGAATACATTCCAAGTGAAAACACTAAAAATATTCAGAGGAAATGAACATATCACATACTATAGAAAAGATGGAGAGGGAAAAATGCATATTTTCACAGAAATGATTGAGGTCACAAGACAAATAAACACATGAGAGAGAGAGAGAGAGAGAGAGAGAGAGAGAGAGAGAGAGAGAGAGAGAGAGAGAGAGAGAGAGGATCACAATCTTGAAAACCTTTAATGAGGACAAGAAAGCATCTGGCCATCTGAAAAATCACACCCAGATTAATAAGTGTCCAACCATAGTGGCAAGAGCCCCCTAGCCCCTTTTATCACTATGTCCACTACCTCACAAATAAAACAGCATCCAGGAGATACCCAGGGCCTTCAGAAATGTGGAGCAGAAATAATAGTTTTCCCAAAGTAAATTGGATCACAAAGTGACAAATAATTCTAGGAAGTATCTTAAGCAAATGGTTGTGCCAGCTGTAGGCTTCATCCCTTCACCTATTCCCTGATTGGTTTGTGGAATTTGGTCGCTTGGCAACACAAAACACTGAGTTTCATGTGCATCCATCCCAGCTACTTTCTCTTGAAAATATTTCATCTTTAGAGGAGGTGTCCTGCTCTAGGGTTTAGACATATGTGATGTTGGTTGCATGTGACGTCCTTAAACTTAGGCTCTATTTCTTAGATTTATAGTAAATGGGGGAGGTTACAGACAACAAAATTCAATCTCTATTTTGTAGTTTTTTTGGCTAAGGTCTATCATCAAGGAAATACCTTATGCTTAGTTCCAGTGAGGTGGTGCAGTGTGTCTAACTGCCAAATTTCACAACCTGGTTTCCTTGCTCCTGGCATACACATATAAAGAAATAAATGTAATACAAAAGGAAATATCATTAACAAAGTCAAGTTTGTCTTAGCTGATAATACAGTAAATAAAACAGTAAAATTAACAAAGCTTCATCAGAATATAGGATTCACATCATTGTTGAGCCAAGTATCATGACTGCTATATTTTTGAAAATCAAGAAAGCTATATTCTTGAAAAGAAGCCAGAGGATTATGATACTGTGTTGAGAATCCTTAAACATATTTCTTAACTTATTTTAATAATTAAAATATATTTTATTTTCTATTCCCAGTGCTGATTTCACAAATTTTGAAGTAGAAATCATTGCATTTTGCTACTAATAGAGAGGCTGGAAGAATGCGAGTCAGAGCCGGCAAGTGAAAGGAAGACAGGGTAAGTTCCCAAAGCAGACCTTGCTCATTCAAAGGCACAGCACATTCAAGGAATCCATGTCATTTTTTTTCTGAAGAAATATGCTCATCAGACTTTAGGATTTAGAGGTCAAGAAAATGACCTGACAATTTCAAAGCTTGAATTTAAAGTAGTATCTATGTAATAGCAATTTGAGCAGGTGTTACAACTGACACATAGTATCGGCGTATGCCTAAGGCTGGACCATTTTAACACTATGTTCTGCATTACTTTCCCAATACACATTTGCGTATTTTGAAAAGTATTCTTCTTAAAATAACTCTGTTGTAATCCCAAATTTATAACCTATCCTATTTTAATAATAATTTTAGGTTTCTAAGGCAAACTACGAAGTAGTGATGTGAAATAACACTAATAATATCTATAAACCAATACACTGAGATGTAAAAATATCATTTTTTACTTAAAGTAACCCATAATCTATAATTAAACTCCGAACTATTTGAAACACCAGGAAAATGCCAGAATTACATGTTACACAACATTGTCCTTTATAATTTGAGGTAACGTCTGTTCTTATTACTTGGATTAGGTACATTTTAACAAAAAGGTGGTTAATTTAAGGGGGTCTAGGTACAGATAGAATGTATTTTCCCAGTGTTAATATGTTTGATGCTTTGCCTGTAGAGTGGTGATAATAAATACACCTTGCTTACCTCCATGGATTTTTTTTATGATCAAATTTTATATTAAATGTGAGAATACAAAGAAGCATATATATTTTTTAAAAAAACCTTAACACCACTACCATCAACAATAACAAAATAAAAACAAATCAACAATAAAAAAGCAATGGAGAGTTTGACTGTTAGTTGAGAGAGTTTGCTGTTCTCCCAGAGGATGAGATTAGAGTTCCCAGCACCTATGTAGTGATTCACGAATCCTTTTTCTTGGGGCCTGAAGGCCCTATCTTTGCCTGGAAAAATAAAAGCAAACAACAACAGGTTTTATAAGTATTCTGTCCTTAATAATACCTAAAAGATAAGCCATTTCTAACAGATGTTACTAGTGTTTGTTTATTCTATGCCATGATAATATGTACAGTGGGAACAGGGAGTTATAATTTGGTTTATGGAAGCAAATCCTTGGAGAAAAGGCTTTCTTGGGATTTACAGTTGATGCCTCAATCTTAATAGGTAGTTTCTGCTCCTCTTTGTAAGTCCCAGATTTGATCTTACTACTGTTTGGTCTCTCAATTAGGCTATTCCAGCTGTCTTAGTGAATCATGTGGAATACTTGATGATATCTGTGATCTAGTTGCTGCATCTATTCATGGGACACTTACTATTAAAGCTTCAGCTTCTGCTTGCTATACACCTAATAAACTTACTTGTTCAAAAGCAAAAGTCTATTATGGTAGAGTGCATGGAAGAAAATGATATGTGTTTTATACAAGTGATTTGTATATGGACATAGGGGAATAAAAAGGTACTGATATCCTTTTTGTCTTGAAAAATAAAAGTTTTACATTTTCAAGTGATTTCTTAACATCCTTTAAAAATTTGCTTTTACAGCCAGGCGGTGTTGGCACACGCCTTTAATCCCAGCACTCAGGAGGCAGAGGCAGGCGGATCTCTGTGAGTTCGAGGCCAGCCTGGTCTAGAAGAGCTAGTTCCAGGGTCGGAACCAAAAAACCTACGGAGAAACCCTGTCTCGAAAAAAAAAATGCTTTTACTTTTAATATGCAGGGATCCAGAAAACTGGTATAAACCACCTGATATTCAGCTGATGAGTTTAAGTGTATCATATCTGTAGTGATCAACAAGTCATCAAATGTTCTCAGGACAGTTTCATTAACTTCTGTGGCCCTTTTCATGGTAATTGTGTTGGACAGATTCTTTCAAGCACCCTGAAATCCTAATAGCCATAAAGACGAGCCAAGTTACAGTCCTTACTTTGGGCCAGCCACAATTTATCTGACCGATTCCTACATAGTAAGTATTGTGAATATTATTTCTTTGGAAATATTATCATATACATCCATAAATAAATATATGTATATACATATACATACTTATACATATGTATACATATTAATGTATGTGAGTACATATGCACATATGCGTGTGTTTGTATGTATATGAATGTGTGTCTGTGACAATCCCTATGAAGTTCTGAGGGCAATATGAGGGAGTCTTTTCTGTCTTTCTGATGTGGGATTCCCCTCTGTATGCTGTGAATACCAATGGTTAATAAAAGAAGCTGTTTTGGGCCTATTGCAAGTAGATAGAGGAGGAGAGAGTAGGCAAAATTAGAGAGAAGCAAGTAGTCACCAAAGGAGAAAGATACCCACAGGAGTCTGCTGGAACCTTGCTGGTAGGCCATGACCTTTTAGTGATGCACAGATTAATTGAGATGGGTCAATTCAAGATGTAAGAGCTAGCTAGAAATATGTATAAGCTAATAGGTCATGCAGTGTTTTAATTAATACAATTTCTGTGTGATTTTTTTTTTTTTTTTTTTGGTTCTGGGTGCCTCAGATACGAATGAATGGCCTCTCCCAACACCTTTCTTCTATGTGGATCCTAGTTTTGATGGCAAGTGTTTTTCTTACTGAGCCATATCACTAGCCCTGAAAAACACATAAGATCAATTTAGAAGAGTAATTTATAAGCATCATCTTATCCTTCTATACTCATTGTTGGTGTGGAAAGTCCTTATGTATATGTGTTGCTTTTATTGGTTGATGAATAAAGAAACTTCATTGGCCTGTGATAGGGCAGAGTAGAGGTAGGCTTGGAAAATTAAGCTGAATGCTGGGAAAAAGAAGGCAGAGTCAAGAGACGCCAAGTAGCTTCCAGACGAGAAAGACACAAGCTGCCAGCTAGAACTTTGCCAGTAGGCCACAAGCCTTGTGGTAAAATATAAAATAATAGATTTTATTATTTAATATGTAAGAATTTGATAGGAATATGATATAGTGATTGGCCAATTAATACAGTTTCTGAGTGGTTATTTCTGGAGGCTAGGCTGCCAGGAACAAAGCAGCAGCCTCCTACTACACATTGTGCTCTAAACAACTGAAAATAGGAATGCAACTTTAGTTAAGGAGGTTATGACTTATATTATGTTTTTAAATTATTACAGTTTATAAGTAATTAATATGCAAATACTGAATTTTCATTATGTCTACTCATCCATCTTCCTCTCTATCTCTTCCTTATCAACACACTCACACACATACACATACACACACAAAGAGAGGGAGAAAGAGACAGACAGACTAACACACACACAGATATACAGACTTTGGATTGGAGAACCTACTAAGGTTCACTATTCTTGTGAAAACTGATTAGCCTTCTCTTAGCAGCCATTAAGTGTCTGGATTTCTTCATCTAAGTTGTTTCCTTGTAAGATTTTCCATGAATGCCAATCAGTTGTCATTGTGACAGTCTTATTTAAGTGAACATATTATTGAGATTTCATGGGTGTAGCCTTCTTTTCATATGGAGATTGACATATCTTACAGAAGAAATTTTGGACCTCAAGCTCTTATACTATTTTTTCACCCATTTTCTGCAGTATTTTCTTCTTAAGAGTTGTGATGTAGATAAAGTCATTGGGACTGAATACTTTGATTAGTTGTTCATTCTACTTTGGATAGTTATTTATTTAATGGTTTCTATCTGCTGCAAAAGAAGTCACATTGCTGAGGGGTGAGAGCTGTACTTTTCTGTGAGCAGAAATTTTAAAATGCAATTATGAATTTTATTGATTTAGCAAAGTAGAGGTAGTCATTTTTTTCCAGGTCCATGAAATCATTACCCACAGGTAGTTGGTTAAGTTTACAGTACCAGACATGAGTTCCATCCCTTTGAACCATCTGTAAATCCAATTAGATGGCTCTCGGTTAACTCCGCAATGTAAGTGCCACTATTGTACTCTGGGGGATGTCTTGCTGTGCTGTTCATTGCTGAGGTTCATAGCTAGTGCAGCTTGAAGTACTATTGATTGCTTTTCTCCCTTGGCAGGTTGTATAACATCTTCAGATACTACAAGAGCTAATCCTTAGGGAGCAGGCTTCCAGGTCAATTACAGCTCTAGTCCTACAAGTCCTGTATCCTGAAGTGCATTGTGTCTTTTGCAATAAGTTCTTACCTTCCATTCTGGGAGGCCACCAAAGGAGCTTAAATATTCTTAATAACATTTTTCACTTTTCTGACATTTGTAGCTACATCTCTTGGCAAAATTCCATTTTAATACAGAAATCCTCAAACTGAAAGAATTTCTTAAAATATTTTGATAGTTACTATTTTTGTTTCATATATGCTGAAATATATTGTGTACAATGCTATATGAGATAAAATTTAGTTTTAATTAAATATTAAAATTCCAAATCATTAAAACTAGTGAAAATTTAAATGAAATATCAAAGACTAAGGAATTACACAATGTACAAGAGCCTATAAAAATTAAAATAAAGGGTTGAGCAGATGGATGAGAAGATAAAAGTTTTTCCAAAAAGTCTGATGAGCTGATTTTGTTCCACAGTGAGAGGACAGAGGTGACACCCTCAATTGTCCTCTGACTTCCATGTGTGTGCTATGTCAGTTGTGTGACTGTGTACCATACACATACACATATTTGGTAAATAAATAATCAAAAATATAATTAAAAGACAAATGCAAAGATACAAAATTGTAATCATGTATGTTAGAGTATGAGTGATTTATTTATGCAAATATGTTCAGTTTTACTATTAAAGTATGACTAATGAATTTAATGTGTGTTTTACTGTTAAATTGTAAAGTAGAAGTAATTGAGAATTTGAAGAAATTATTTTTGAAAAGTGAGAAATTGTCTGCTCTCTTGAGGGGAATGCATATTCATCCAAACATTCTATGAGCTATTGAAATGAAATTCTCAGCAAAACAAATAATTTTGACTCAAATGAGTAAGTTCCAAAGACCAAGTATATGCATTATAATTACAATGTAATGTGTACATTGACTTCATTCCTTATGGTCACAGTTACAGTCACATTATTAAAACCCTGATAAAGAGTCTTTACTTATGGAATGTTGATTAAATCAGTTCATGGAAGACTACCAAATACCTATGAAGATTATTATGAAACGTTATATTAACTAAATTAGAATACAACAATGAAATATTTTATACACATATATTGAACAGACTTGATAATACAATATTTAAATGCAAACAGACTTAAGAAATATTTTACTGCTTTACATATTCAGGAAGGATGATTACTACATTGTACATTCAGATGTGTCTGAAATTTCATTTGTATTATCACTTCTCACTTTTACGCTCAAGAAAAGATACTCCATTCAATTATAAACCATTGAAGGAATAAATTATTGGATTTTCACAGCAGGTGTTTTGATAGTTTCAGGTCCTACTACAAAATCAAACGCTGAAGAACAAAACAAATCACATGGTAATTTTACCAGAAAAAGGACATAAGAAAGACAAAGCTTCTTGTAATAACTCTACATTTGAAATGATAGAATCCAGTTAGAAGAAACAAGTTAAAATTGAATCAAAAGAAAATAAATTGAAAGAATATTGTGACTATCTGGATCTCAACCTTTGTGTATTCACAGAAGAATAATAAACCTACAAGAACTTGAATACTAGGCAAAGAACTTTCTAGATTTGCTAAAGCAAAGAGAAATACCAGTTGAGGTTTGGCATGGTTTGCTACTGGAAGATATTACATGATAAACTAAAAGGAAAGATAATTCTTGTTTGACTAGAACCTGAGTCACATATGTTGATGTCAGATACCTTAAAAAAAAGTCTCCCACTCTGATAAATCTCTTGTGACTCGAAAACTGATTACCAGTCACTGTTACCTTTCAACTTGCTCTGGATAGGTAGCTATATTCCTTCTGTCACTTGAGCATGCAGATTATATTATTCTGCTTGTCTGTATTTCAGTGATAACTTCCTATTATCCAGAATACTGAGCATTGCTATCAAAACACAGTCCTGTCTAAGTATCTGTGGTACTTTAACCTAGCCCAAAGGAATTCCTTTGACTCTTTTGTCATTCCTAACAGTTTGTCACTCATATCATCTTGATATTTTATAGTGTTTGTTGACTTCTTTAGTTGGCTTAATATATTATTTATGATTTATGTTTTCTTTACAGAAATGATTAAAATTTAGAAAGCATGTGTTGGCTGTTTTTTGTTTGTTTGTTTTGTGTTAATTGGTATGTACCTAGCATGAAAAAGAAAGCCTAAGAAGGCAAAATTCTCAGTTGAAATACACCAAATGGTTACAAATCTAGATATAGGGAAGCTCACTGGATATTCTTTTGGGCAAAGATTCTATATCATTTAAGAAAAAAATCTATTGTAAATATTTATTCCATATTTTTAAACCTAGTAAGAGAGAACATGATTGCGAAAGAGTTATGAGCTCTTTTCAGACACCAACTCTGTACATTCTAGTTTGACTATGATGTATGAATGTAATTTTTAGGTAAATCTTTCCTTATTTTTGAATATTTTTGCATATGTATGTATCATATGTAATATAAAGTTATGTGAGTGTCTATAATGTTAATTGATCATTGTTAAAATGAAGTATGCAGAACTTTCTGAGGCGTCACGAGATAAATCGTGGATAATAACAAATGCTCAAAGTTTCAGTCTCTTCTCTTAAGTTCTTTTGTATACTATATTTCAAGAAGGAGCAGCGGATGCTCCCAGATGCATCACATTTGAGAAAAAGAGATGGCTATTGAAACAAAAAACAGAACAGAATTCTCCATGCTACAAATTACCTTAATGTCCTTAAATATAGCAACCTGTTTGTGCAAAACAATGTATATAATTATCATACAACTTTTACATGCAAACGTGATAGACATAGTTAAGATAACCATATTTATAAAATAATTTTAACGTTAATTTTTTTATCCTATATCAAAGGTATCATTTTTTTTGGCTAAATCTTGGCCAAACGTTTTTAATGTTTAAGTATTTTGAATTTAGTGTCACATTTCCAGAGACTTAAAATTATCTGAGTAATACCAACAAAGGACTGAATTTATTTGTATTAAGAGGCCCCTACAAATACTTGAATTTTTACATCTTGATGAGGATAGTTTTTAAGAATCATAGAAATATATGAGATGAAGTCTTTTAAGCCTGCTCCTCATCAAGCAGGAGACCAATTAAGCAACATTCCAGTCTAGACACTTGGTATTCTCCCAAATGCCCATAGGGAATATTCTACTTTGGGTATTATGTGAATATCACTGCAATTTCTAGACTGTAAGTAATTACAGATGGATGAATTTTTAATATTGAAGATCAAATAAAGAGAGAACATTTTACCTATGACATTAGACAGCACAAACACACAGAGAAATCCCTTCATAGAAAACTATTACTACATAAGATTTGTGATCTTTTTCTCAAAGCTTTGCCTGTAGACCTGAAGTTCAATTTAACCACAATTATTATAAGTAAAATTAAGTTTAAAGAAACACTTCATTACAAATTTGTTCTATTAATTAGTAAATCCCTATTTGTCTAAAGAAGTGTCTATTTCCAAAGAGAGTAAAGAGATAGATCAAAACTAAAATTGAACTAGAGAAAATAGAAAGAAAATTATTAATTTTCCTGTATCAGGCCGAATCTTAAATAACTAAACTACATTAGGATATCCAAAATCTAATAAGATTATTTTAGTAATTCATTTAAAATGATCAACAGTGATTTTGCCTAATTTTCATAATTTAAGAACACATTAAGTTCTATGATAATAATCCCTGATCTAAACTAAAAAAATAAATTGAATATTTTTTAAATCTATAAAAAAAAATCTGTAGTAACTCACCTTTAGATTGCTAAATTAGTACAAAAAACACTCTTATTACATCCAATTTTATTAATATGATATATTTTATCCTACAATGATATTAGGTTAACTGTCATTAAATTGTAACAATATAATATTACTAACTGAAGTCAAACACTTAGAATAATATGCTTTTACTGTATCAAAGCATAAAATATTATTGCTATAAGACTTTGAAGCTTTTTTATTATATGTTTTCATTATTAATATTTCATTTATTAGCATTAATCTCAAAGTCTACATATAGAAATACACTTATATTACAGAATGTAATAAATATAAATTATAATTATACATTTCTGAGAAAGAACCTTTGATGTTTTGGACCAGATTATCACAAACTCTTGGCATATAGTAATACTGATTATCTATAAACCTCTATGCTGTGTGCATACATTCATTGTATGCATGTTATATTTAGAGAGAATGTGGTTCTCATGATTATGCTTGTCTGGGGCCAGTCTACATTATTGTCATGGTCTCTTCTTCTTCTTCTTCTGCTTCTCTATGTTAGATTTGCAGGTATGTGCCAGTGTGCCTAGAAGCCTATTCTTTTTATATGTGATCATATCTTGTATTTTTCTAGTCAAATAATTAATTAGATAATATAAGTTTTGTAGTTCTGAAAGTTGTTGTTCTGAAATATGGTATTTTCGGTTTTACTTCAACCTAGGATGAAAATTAAACTGTCTTTTAGGATACACTCTGCTATTGCATTTTTAGGGAAAATTGTTAAATAAATATGAATATACATAGCAATTGTTTATGAAAATGAAAGACAATTAGATATTTCTTAGCCAGTACATCAGAATCATGAGAAGTGTGAATAAGATTTACAGAGAAAAAAAACTGAACTGTAAAAGTGTTTATGATACATACAAGTAAATTTATAACTGATTCCTTGTTATCACATTATCTTTAAAAGGTTTTGCTAATACAATTGGACATGACTGTTATATACTAATTTATATGTTGTATATTGTAAAAATTTAAATAATTATGTTATTTTCTCTATTTGCCATCTTGTTTTCTTTCAGTTATGACTTTAAGAACAAGATAGATATCTAAGGTCATAGAACCAAATAAATTGTGTATTTTAAAGGTATTTAAATTTTGAAATCACAATAAATATAAATCTTCAAAAAAATCCTATCTTGAGTTTATGTTCATGCTTTTTGTTTTTAAGACACCCAGGAACAGGATATAAATGAAGTTAATTAGTTTAAGATGTACTGGCTATGCACACACATTAAATGACTTTACACAATTTTCTTAAAAGGATAGTGTTACATCCTTCATGCAATAAAATTTATTAATGAACTAATGTGCTGCCTTTATAAAAGGTACATGGCTTGGCAGTCTGTTTACCTATGAATGTTTCACATAAGACTAGTGTGACCGAGTTTCTTTAGTGAAACTTTTACAAAATGTATAAAAAGTATATTAAAATAAGACAGAAAAATGAGAAAATTCTGAGAACTACTAGCTCAACACAGTTTTGTAAGCATAGAGAGTGATACAATTGGGGAAATGAGGAAAAATTGGAACCTATGTGGAAGGAAAAGGGAGGTACACCCGGAAGAAGGAAAGGGTAAAATTACTGGGAGAATGTAAAAGCCATAAGGAATCATATTTTTAAGTATAGAAAGGTCCTATAAAGCATAGAATTCAGTATATAAATATGAATATATGAGTTAAATGAAAATTTCTCATCTGGGCTCACAACATTCTCTTCAAGGACCTGTAACTAGGCATGAAAAATGACTCTTTTAAGATGTTGATATGGGCTTTCCAAGAAACTGAGAAAACACATAGGTTATTGCTCTTGTCTTTGATTGTCCTCAAGAAGTAGAAGGCAAGAACTGTATACTGAAGATACCAGGCACTTCAGATACAGGCCCAGAGGTTCCTGATATGGAACTAACTTGAATATCTCCTCAGTGAGACCTAGTAGCTTTGGAACCAGAAGGCACAATGACAGCTTCCAAGCAAGGGAAGAAACCAATAGTCCTACCTGTCTTAATGCTTCTGAAACACAATGACCACTGTGCTAGGACAACCCTAAGGATGTAGTAGTGTTTTGAACACCTTGACAGTAACAAACAGCTCTCTGATTAGACTTAAGACTCGCTCAACAATAGGGAAACGACATCTGGTACTGGAAAAGTAGCCAACCATGCAAAGTAGAGAAGTCATGAATCTTAGAAGAAAACCTACAACTTCCACCTATAAACCAGCATAAGTTTTCACTATATCCCAAATATCCATCCTTACACTATTACCCACAGACAGTAATAGTCTTCATGCCTCATCATGGATATTTCTCTTTGCAATAGGTACAGTCCATTACAAAATTTTATGACGAATCAAATACAGAATTGTGGTGTTCTGTGCCAATGGATACATCTATAAAACACCCCCATGCCTAAGGCTCAGGAAACATTACAGAAGAGGGTACAAAAAGATCAGAAGAACCAGAGGAGTAGGGAGTTTTGTGAAAGACTGTAATGTAACTCACTAGTTATCACAACTGTGAACTTTTTCTCTCATCTTCTTTGTCCAATTTCTCTATGTGACAGGTGCGTAGTTCTTTGAATGTTTGCTATTACCATTTGTATCTGTCACATTATGAGAGAAGAACAAATTAATTTTGCACTATATTTTAGTATATAACATAGTAAGTAGTCCAATAATTTCCTCATTTTAAATGAGTGCAGATAGTATACTCACTAATCACTGTCATTTATTAATTAATTATGTGTGAGTACGGATAATATGTGCCACTAAAATAGCAATCATTCAATATCACTTTAAGGAAGTGTGAGATAAAACATTTTAGCATTCTTGTTGAGATCCCCTCTAATGTTAGTCTTTAAGTTGCTAGCGTGTTTTGCCTTATGTTCACTCAAAAGTTTTCATAAATATATCTGCATTTTGTTAAATCTTTCACTGTGGGAGAGTCCTCTTTCCCTTTCAGCCTGTCGGCCACCAGATCAAGAGGACAAGAGGCAGGGGCAGTTACAAAAAGCATTCTATTTGACACATGAACACGAATGGAGACAGCACTCCCAGAGGTAAATTTTGGTGTTTGTGAATCAGTTCAATTTTATTCCAGAGTATAAAGAATATATAGGTTCGGGGAGCCTGAGGACAAACCTAAATTGAATTTAAGTGGCACAGTCCTATCATAAGGCTCCTAGCACAAGTCTTAGTTATCATGTGTGCAGCAAGGGAGTTTTCTGGCAAAGATTCATGCCCAGGGTTCAAGCTAAAGATTAGTAAGACATCTGATTTAGAGACAGGCATCTGATTTAGAGACTGCTCTCAGATAACATCAGTCCTCCATACGAAGGAACACCTTCCAGATCTGGGCAGGTAGAGGCTGGAAGTTCTGCTGAATGGAGGGAGCTCCATATTGGGGAGTCATGGGAAGACTGAGCCCTCTAAACACAGCCAGCATTGTCTTCCAACATGTTCTCATTTCTCTTCTTTATAAAAAGTTATAGTTATATAAGGTTGAGATTTTTTTTTTTTGAGACAGGGTTTCTCTGTTTAACATTCTGGACTATCCTGGAAGTCTCCTTGTAGTCTGGATGATCTCAAAATACAGAGATACACCTGTCTCTCCATCCTCCTTAGAGTACTGGGGTTAAACACATGCACCACCACACCCCACACCCATCTAGGACTGAGTTGTAAGTTTAGGATTTGTAGTATGACTATGGAATGTTTCTGTAGCTATCTCATATTTTGAAGATGTGGTTACTAGATGGTTATACTGCTCTGGAAGGTTTTGGGGTCGTAAAGAGCTAGAGCTTGGCTGGTGGAAATAACTATCAAGAAAGAAGCTTTTAGGTTTTAAAGTCTAACCCCACTTTCTGCACTGAATGACTCCACTTCTTGACTGCAGATCCAATGTGATCAGCAGCTCTCCTACCGATGCTTCCATGTTTTCCCAACTTGTTGTAATACTATTCCCATAATGGTAGAATTATTTCTACAAGCTGTGAAGAAGAGGACATCTTTCCTCTTTTAAATTTATTTTCTCTTCTCTCCTTTATTTTCTTTCTTTTATTCCTTCCCTTCATTCCCTTCCTTCCTTCCTTCCTTCCTTCCTTCCTTCCTTCCTTCCTTCCTTCCTTCCTTCCTTTCTCTATCTCTTTATTGATGTGTTTGGTCAAATCACTGAAAAAGTAACTAATACATAAAATTGCTATAATATGTGTGGTCATTTCTGAGAAAATATATGACTATGATTTTTTATGCTGTTGGAATTGTTTTGTGAGAGAATAAGAAATAGTTTTCATCTATATGCTAAAAAAAAATCTAAAATGCTATAAGCAGAGCTAAATAGGCCACTTTCCTGGGAGTATGAAACAACAAAATGCCAGAAGAAATGTGGACAGTGAAGGCTTAGTTCATGATTCTCAGTGCTGAATAGGGCCTGCCAGGGAAGTGCAACAGATGCCATTCAGGTTTTACTTTGGCAAACGATCGAGGTACTTTTTGCATGTATTCTGAAAACTTGACTTAAGCTAAGTGCAAAAGTAATGTCTAATTTGTTTGACGGAGGGAATTTCAAGACACTATTCAGACTGCATTATGGTTATCATTAATATCCATCACTCTAAGTCTTACCTATACTGTGGAAGAACAAATGGAGACATAAAAGGAAACAACAAAAAATACAAAAACATGATGTTTAAAGAGGAAGGGTATGAGAGCAAGCTAAGCTTTGCAACTGAAAGAGTGTACATGCCTAGAACTTGCAGCTTTAAAGAGATGCTTCACTTCATGAAGATAGTGGGGAAAGTACCATGAGATCAGGACCCCCACCTGGGAAAGATTCCAACTTATAAAAATGCAAGTAGATTTCAAAGAAGAAAGCCTGAACTATGGTTCGAAAACATCTATTTGTGACAACTTTAAGTAATTCTATTTATGACACTTTTCAACAAAATTCTCATATTTCAATCTTGCTGTATATCTACTGTTATGATCTTTGATATTAATACTTCAACTTTTTTCAGCCTCCAAAGCCATACCCTTCAATAATGATCTTTACTGAACTGATAAATATTTGGATATCTGACTGCCTTTCTTCAGATTTCACTGTTCTTTCTAACAGCTATTATGATGCTAATAGAATTAATTACTTTAAGGTGATCTGCAATACTCAGGTGAAAGAAAAACAATATAATGCTATAAAAACAATGTAACTCACTGAAGCTTTGCATGGTTTTTAACATTAATTAATATATAGAGCATTTTTAAATTGCTGGGTAACTATTTTTTTTATATTGAAACATCTCCCTCCAGAGATAAGAGGAATGTTTAGAAGACATAAAAAGTAGAAATGGAACATAAGTCAGAAGGTTCGGGAAACCTCTGAAATTTACAAGATTCAAGTTACTCTTCTTCCCAACATTATATAAACAGTAATGGTTTCTAATAGAATTGAGTGCAAACTAAACAGTAACCCATGGGTGTCACCACTTACACAATGTAAGTATCAGTGTGTGTGTGTGTGTGTGTGTGTGTGTGTGTGTGTGTGTGATATGTAGTGGCCTTTAATCAACCATGTCCCCATAAGAAACCCTTTACATATACTTCTATAATTAATACCCCAAAATTTGTTAGTTCACTAAGGTAAACTTGAATAGAATCGCTTCTATGATTTGGCATTAGTGTTCTATTTGATGTGTGTAGAATTTGTTTATGTCTTTCCAGGAGAAGCCATTCAATGCAAATTGAGATAGACATATTCTTACATATTTAGTGAACAAAATATTATATGACTCCAACTGTTTACATGTATTAAAAATATGCGACTCACTTGCAGTTTCTATAAATAGACACAACTTTTATTGATAACTATGGCTTAAAGATGCAAAGCATAAGAAGTTTGTAAGGCATTTGTTTTATACCTTTAATTTTACTGTCTGACAAAAATTAGGTAAATGAACACCAACTCCAGAAACATATAGAAATTTTGATTCCATCTTTATGTAACAATTTAAGTTGAAATGTTTATAGTTGTTTTATTAAGGCAAGAAATTACTATGCAAATGAGACTGACCTGAGAACTATGGTTATACTCTGCCTTCGTCTCAAATGCTCACAGTAATAACAATCAATCTCAGCAAAATGTTTATAATTATCAAAACTTACCTTAGCATTATTTCAGAGAATATTTTGTAATTTTCTAGTTCATGTGCAATTTCTTTATTATGTACCAGAAATTCAAATTTATGTAGAATTATAGTCACTTGAATACATGACTTTATATATGTATTGTTAAAAAATTCATAGTTTTTATGCACACATATATCTACAGATACATTATAAATTGTCAGAATGAATTGCCTTATGTAAAGCAGTGGTTGAGGATCAAGAAGAAATAGATGGAGAAAAAAGAGAGATTGGAAAACAGAGGGGAAAAGAATGGGCACAATAAAATCAACCTTAAATCTGTAAAAATAACCAGTGAATCTGTTTTAAGTAATGTTTTCATAGTTAATTGCTATTTTTTTCTTTTTATGAGATTTGCTCATAGGCATACTCCTTTCATTACTTTTGTATCCACAAAAGTTTCAGACTGGTATCAGCTATGCCATGTCAAGCTTGAAATAGAAATATCAAAAACTAATTAGTTTGTTGGTAATATCTTTTTACTTTCTTAAACATTGGAGGTTTAGACTTTAGATTCTAGTATCTGTTAGGAATAAGCCACTACCCCATTAAAGTCATTTATTCTAATATCCTACAGTTTAGTTAATAAATGGTTTTCAAAGGCAGATTGCCAATTCAGTTATCAGTCCCTTGACCTCTTCTAAAGCAAATTCTATATGATTAGAGAGATCCATATATATTGAAATATGCTGATTTATTAAATTGAAGGCATAATGAAACTGATATTAAGACATTATTCTTCTCAAAACTTCTGTGTACTCCCATGCATCTCTTATTCTTGAAAACTATCTTGTGTTTTACACTTTCTAAGGAGAGAAAAACCATTCTATGAACATTATATTTAGTAATTTCTTAAGAAAATAGCTGCACAGGACTTGTTCTGATGTGATAAATTGTATATGTAAATTAAATGCTTTTTCCAAAGAAGAAAACATCATTTCTTGTGTACGGTCTTAAAAAGTGAAAAATGATTAAGAACCCTAGATCAAGTGGTTTAAATGGTTTTTATTTGAAAGTGGACCAAATCATAAATATTAGTGGTTTAGTAATAAAAGTATAATAGAGAAATAAGAAAAGCATGCTATCACCCTAAAACTATTACCATAAATCTCTGTGTCCTTGGTAACAGTGCTTGAAAGTAGAGCTTACTTTGTAAATGTCAAATTAACTGCAAATTTCAAACAGTTGAATTGAAAGAAATATATAGAAATGAGGTCAATTCTATTTTCCTTGAGTTTTTCCGTTAGAATTTCTTCTTTCTTTCTTTCTTTCTTTCTTTCTCTTTCTTTCTTTCTTTCTTTCTTTCTTTCTTCCCTCCATTTTTTCTTAAACATAATTATTAATTCTCTGGGATTTTTACATCATATATCCCAGTCCTGCTAACCTCCCTGTCCTTTCATATCTGCCCTCACCACTGGAGTGCTCCTCCCCTAAAAGGAACCCACAAAAATTAATTAAAAGCAAAACAAAATGAAAAAAAATACCAAAAAAAAGAGAGAAAAACTTACATCTCACACCTCCATCTTTCCAACACAATTTCATTCATTCTGGAGCACTGGATGCTGTGTGTCATGTGGTATACTCTTTTTGTCCAATCAGCCCTACATGAAAATGTTCATTGCAATAAGTCATTGATCTGGTTGAAAGCCTCTGATATACTATCATCACTGGACCCTCAAGGAAATTCCTCTCTGTTGCCCTAGTCATGGAGATCCTATGGCTATCATTTCATAGGACCTGTCCCTTCACATGCTCCAGCAGGTCATAGATGGGGTAGATAATAGGTGAGACAACCCAAAGCCCAGAATGTGGGTGTCGGTGGTAGTTGAGCTGGTCCGTTTTGGCCACTGGGCCCACCTCACACTGGTAAAAAGTAGTCAGTTTTTATAGTCCCCTGTCATGGGGCAACTTCTCCCATGCCTATAGTCTCTTGGGCCAGTTTTCCCTTGAAGATGGGAGTCATATTTCCTGCTGCAGTGTCATATGATGCAGCACGCCGCTCCCGCCAGCAGAAGAGACGACCGCAACAGGATTCTTCTCAGAACACACTTTATTAGAGCACTTACACTTGAGGTTGTAGAGAGGCAAAAGACCCCGTCCCCGCGAAGCAGAAGAATATATACGGTGCCAGACAAAGCCCTGACGTGTCATCAACCCAATGGCTCAGGCCAGAATGGAGTGATCGTGCTTAAATTATGATTGGCCAGATTGGATGGCCAGATCGAAAGACTCCCCGCGTTGGGGGGGGGGCGGGGGGGCTCGTGCGCGCATGTGCTGTGCTTGTGCATGCGCACAAGTTGTCTGTCAAGTTGCGCACAAGTTGTCAAGTTTGACGTGGAACAGCAAATGGTGCCCAGGCTCCGAGCCCCTGACATGACAGCGCCATCGCGCTCTACATCTCCGTGCTACATCTCCGCGAGCTACAATATGAGAAGCCGATCCAGCTATCCCAGGGCCAGTAAGATCAGGCTGGCTGAGCACCGTCTAGAGATTTCAACAAGAACAGCTCCTGTGATGCCCAAAGGGCTGATCTACTGAGAGCTACCAGGCCAGCTGGTCTGTGACTGAAAAACCAAGGGATAAAATCGGACTCTCTGAACATGGCGGACAATGAGGGCTGCTGAGAAGCCAAGGACAATGATCCTACTTCATGTTCTGGCTTTGCGGGAGCCTAACCAGTTTGGATGTTCACCTTCCTAGACCTGGATGGAGGAGGACCTTGGATTTTCCACGGGGAAGGGAACCCTTACTGCTCTTCTGACTGGAGAGGGAGGAGAAGAAAAGTGGGGGGAGGGGGAAAGGGGCGGGAGGAGGGGGAGGGAAATGGGAGGCTGGGAGGAGGCGGAAATTTTTTTTTCAATAAAAAAAAAAAAAAAGAACAGCTCCTGTGAACCCTTGTGGTAACTGTAGCCATCAACATCAACACAGACACCAGCTGCAGCAGGACCACAGATCCAAACATGGTTTTCAGCAGCCGTTCCAGCCTGGAAGTCACCAATGACCAGTGACATCACAGACCACCAGATTATTACAGCTATTGCAGAAACAGCAATATAACGCAGGGCAACAACAAGGCCTCAGGTGGCTGGCCAAACTCTGCTCATCTACACAGTCCATGGTGGTCATAAAAAGCCACACAGTCACACAGGGGTCTAGGCCACAATCCATGCTCGTTCTTGTGGCTGAGGGCTGTACTACCACGAGGGCCATTCTGATATGAGTGACCAGCACTATCACTAAAGGCCATAATGTTGTCCTAGCCAGGGCTGCTGCCAAGAGCCATGTCTGAGTATGTTGCCCCACTGCAGCTAGGGCTTGAGTTGTTATCTCTGGCTCCTCTTACCACCAGGGGTGTGTGTGGGGGGCATGTGGATATCTGGGGTCTGGTCACTCACCTGAGACCATGTTAGTGTCTGAGGGCTATGCTGCTGCAAAGGCCAATCTGATCTGCATGGCCTGAGTTGCGATCTGGGGCCATGATGAGATCCTAGCTATTGCCTGGAGACATATTTTCTGTGGCCCTGTACTGGCCAAGATCTGAGTTAATGTCCATTAGTGTTTCTTAACTGATACTTCCTTGATAAATTTCAGGAGAAGCAAGCATTAAATAATGTTGACTATTGTGTGGATGTTGTTGATTCAGTCAGTACTATAATCAGTTCTTAGATATTCTTTTTGGAGATCATGGTGCATTTTAATCCAACTACTGTTATAAGGAGGGGCCACTTGTTTGTCCAGGCCGCTGGGCTAACTTAGCCCGGAAATAACCACATAGAAACTGTATTAATTAAATCACTGCTTGGCCCATTAGTTCTAGTCTCTTATTGGCTAACTCTTACATCTTGGTTTAACCCCTTTTTATTAATCTGTATATTGCCATATGGCAGTGGCTTACTGGGAAAGATTTAGCATGTCTGTCTCTGCCAGCTCCATGGCGTTCTTCTGACTCTGCATTCTTCCTCCCAGAATTCAGCTCTGTCTTCTCTGTCTACCCAAGTTCTGCCCTATTAGGCCAAAGCAATTTCTTTATTCATTAACCAATGAAAGCAACACAAAGACAGAAGGACCTTCTACACCAAACTACAGAGAAACAAGCTTTCATCCCATCTCAGTTATTCATTGATGGGTTCAGAAGAGCAAAGTTTTTGGTGTTCTAGAGTCAGGATATACATTTATTTGAGTTCTTCTTTGTTATTGTATTTAGTGTTTTTCCTGAACAGATGGAGGGATAGATCCAATAAAGAGATGAATAAACCTATTTGACCTAAAATACCATAATTTAATAAGTATAACTGATCTGGGTTTCTGTTTGTTATTTGACAATACTTCCTGGAATTTTTTAAACCAGTATTTTAGGGCAAAAGCCATGGATCCCGATTGGCTAACTTGGAGACCCATCCCAATATGTTGAAAAGAAAAGGAACATTTTAGATTTTTTTCCTATTACCATTGTAAAATGCTCCTCAAACACAACTCCCTTAAATGAACCTTGTCATATCATGCCTATTCTGAATAATGAACACATTCCCATTTATTATGGCTCATTTCACTGTATAGTCCAGGATTTCTTGTTTAGAAAATGATGTTGCTCACAGAATGATAAGAATTCTAAGATCAATTAACATAACCAAAACTGTCTCCTCATGACATGACCACAGGACCACTTCTATTTTATTTTATTCAAGCAATTTTTCATTAAGGCTTTCCAGGAGATTTTAGATTATTTCAAGTTTACAATTAAACTAGCTAACACAAGTGACAATGACCAGACTTTTAAAAAATTGTTTAAGAGATTTATTCAAATGGTTACATTGGGAAAATAAGACTAAGGGATTAGATGATATTAAATTTATCTTCAAAAAGTTCATAGTGACTTCGATATTGTATATAAAAGGTACAGAAAGATGTGGTTTGTATATACATAGCTAACAAAGCAAGTAGTTTTGGTCAGTCTAGTGGTGAGACTGATCATCTGATGAAGGATACCCATTTGTTCGTTGTGAATATGTTTTATTACCATTGGTTAATAGAGAAGATTAATCGACCAATAGTCAGCCCGAATAAAGTCAGGTAAGAAATATAAGCAGAGATACACAGAAAACAAAGGCAGAGTCTGAAAAATGTTAACAGCTGCAGGGAAAGCAAGATGTGAATAAACAAACCCAAAGCATCATGGTAAAATATAGGATAATATAAATAGGTTAATTTAAGTTGTAAGGGCTAGTTAATAATAAGCCTGAGCTAATCGTTCAAAAGGTTTATACTTAATATTAAGTCTCAGAGTCATTACTCAGGAAATGGCAGGAAGGAGTGAAACCCCCAGTTATAGTCATTGTCTCCATTTTTGATTCTACACAAAGGATTCTGGAGAAGTTGTTATAGTTGGAATCATCTCATGTAATTTTTACTTCCGTTCTTCTTTGCAGCCTCATCCTGAAGGGTCACTGCCTTCATTGGCATGTGACCAAAGTACTTTATCAAGTTTCATAAAATGTTTGCAGTTGTTTGTGTATGCTCTTGTCTCCTTGTCATAAAGACATTGATGGATTAGCCCTGTCATTCCTAGAATGCATAGTAAGTATAGGTGAGAGTTACTCAGAAAAGAAGTATGGAAGGGCCACAGCCAGAGACTACTGTCACCTTCCAGTCTCTATAGAACAAATATAGGGGGCTAATTAACTTGGATTTTTTTTGACTAAACTACTATTTCTAACATGTCATGTAATATATGCATGCCATCACAGGGATGGCATTTTTACATTGAGGCTGTATTTCTTATTCATTTGTGTGTATAGTGTATTTGTAAATATGCATGATCTGTGTATTGATACAGGAGCTATGCATATACATAAATATATAATGTATTTCTGTGTAGGCACAGTAAGGGATTGCAATAAATGGCAATCTCAGGTGATATATACATATATATATCACAGGCTAATTATTCTACAAATCACAAATTTCTGGAGATACTGCTGCTTTAGCTTCTCCAATCTCAGTTGGATTCTTGATGTATACCATAATGCTATATTACCTTTATGTGATTTCGGGGCATTTGAATTCAAGTTCTCATACTTTGATAACAAACACTTTACTATTGCATGTATTTAATTACTCACTTTTAAAACAATGGTTAGAGGGGAAAGTAAAATTGAGATGAAGGTCAAATTATTTGGTGAGTCAACAAACACTTCAGATAGAAAAGCCAGTGTCTGACATTATCCTAACAGCTAGAAAACATGGCAGTGCTTATTCTGTGTTAAATAGAAAACCAATTCATGAAAATACTAATTAATGAAAAGCTAATTCATAAAAAACACAGCACTGTGGGTAACATAAGGAAATAAGAATATCAATCAAAAAGAAAAGATAGGAAATTGAGAACATTAAGAATTAGATAGAATTTTGTTGAGTACAATGAGTCCCTTTGAACCTGGAAAATGACCTGGTATTAGTGTCGGTCTCATTGGTTTTTATGATTCTAAACTTTTATAAATTTGTACTCTCATCTTTCTTTGAGATTCTCCTTTAGGACTTATGAAGATAGAGCTCTCAGAAGTTCTGTCTGGCCAAATTTATATAATGTTTTATCATTTTAAGCTTTCAAGATCTTTCTGATATTTCCCCATGAGTAAAATTTTGTCAATGAAGATATTGCTATAATCATTCCATATGATTTTAATATATATGTATACACACACACACACACACACACACACACACACACACACATATATATATATATATATATATATATATATATATATATGGTTGCATTTGCTTTACTTATTTTTCACATTTTTGCTTTTGGTTTTAAGTGAAAAATATTATACAGTGAAAATACATTTGAGAAATATATTGCAGACTTAAAAGAGACAATTATAAGAAGGCTCTACATCAAAAACTGTCTGAGTAACTTATTTTCTATGCTTAAATCTCTAATGAGCCTTCACTTAGCCATAATACTAAAAAATCTTTCATTAACCGTTTTCTCATTTTCAGTTTATCCATCCCATAAGATTATGTAGTTTATGCTATATTTTATGCATTCAGCAAAGAGAAAATATTAACTGCATGCTAAAACAACTCAAGAAATGCATTGCTAAATAGCATAAAACATTAATAGAGTTTGATAACTCTTTTAGAAGGTTAGAGGTTTGGTACAATTTACTGTTTTGTTTGAAAGTTCTGTCAAAATTTCTAACACAATTGTCATTTACAAATAAAGGAATATTAAACACAGAGCATGTTACAATATACTCTCATATGTGTTGGCTAGAAATGTTATGTACTTTGGCTTTAAAATTAGAACTGTATATTGATTAATATTCATCCTATTTTTCATATATATATATGTTGAAGTTCTAATTTTCTTTTATCACTCTGATCTAGAAAGCAGAGGAAGGGATGGAGGAAGAAACGCACAAGGAATATACAGAAACTCACACACACACACATACATAGGTAGAGATCTGGGGTGATAGAGAGAGAAAACAAAATAAACCAAAACATAAAACAGCAACTAGGAAACATTTAAAAAATAAAAACAAAATTAAAAAAAAATAAAAACATAATGAATAAGTAAAATACCTGTAAGGTTAAAAACTTGCTTAGACAAAAACACCTCCAAAATTACTATTGAGTTCATCATGTGCTGTCCAAGTACTGCTGGACATGGACATGAAGCCTGCCCTTAACTGTGGTATATAACGTCATATATATTTAGACAGAGTTGAGGGTGGTCAGCACTGGCAGTTGGCAGGTACTCAGAGGATGAAGAAGGAGGTGAGGGAAGGATTAAGCCTGACCATGGTGGTGGCAAGAATGGCTCAGCCTGACTGACTAGCAGCCAGAGTATTTATTTATATATAATTCCGTAAACGGCAATAGATTCATGGTATTCCAAAATATAGCTCATATTACTTTTGGTTTTGGACATGTATTTCCCTTTCTCTTGCATATATTTTATTTGTATAAAATGTAATATTTATATTGATAAACTGTGACAGAACATAGTTATCTTAAGTTTAATCATCATTAATAAACAGTTATCTTTTATAACCTTTTTACTCATTAACCTCATAACACAATTTATAAGAATCTAGAGATATATGACAGCCTGATCTCAGGCTAGTACTTTTCTGGCTTCAAGGATGTTAGTCCAAACCAAAATCTACTCGCCAGCCTGGGCAAATTACCAAGTCCCAAGTAGCATATTATTAACTTGTAATAGTCAGAGTGTCAATTGTCAAAAGGCTCAGGAAAAATCCTCATGCCAAAGCCTCTGTAGTTATTACTCTAATTCTGGCATAATGCAATGTTTAAATTTGATATCTTTTTAGATTTTGTTTGTCTAATACTGACAATCTTTTGTTCTTTGGCCATGTGACATCACAGTGCCTCTGAAATGAGCTAACATTTCTAAGAAAGGAAGGTTCTGACATCTCATTATTTTATCATCTCTCTAGATCATTCTTTGCTCATCAATATAAGTCTCTATGTAGGGCAGAGGTAACTCCAGGTAATCTAACTTTGTTACTATATATACCATGTGTTTGCCTGAGTGTGTAGCAGGAAGAGACTTGGAATCTGATCTGGGGCACATTCTAGCCCACTAAATCTTGTTAGCATTTTAAAATTTACTTTGTTTTGATTATCTGGTTCCTGAGTGAGTAGAGGGAAAGATGTTTATAGAAGTGGGAGGACCTTGGACTTCCCACAGGGCAGGGAATCTGGACTGCTCTTCATTCTCCAGAGGGAGGGGGAATGCAGTGGGAGGGAGGCGAAGAGGGGGAGGGGAGGGGGGGGAGGGGGCAATGTCTGCGAGGAGGGGGAGGGAAACAGGGAGGAGGTGGAATTTTTTTTTACAACAACTAAAAAAAATAAAAAACAAAAAAAAGAAAAAAAATCACATAGCCTCATGAAGACACCTCAGAATTCTTTATGTAAGTCACAACCTCTACAACTTAAGAAAGACCTTCAAATAGATAAGGATATTTTCCTAAAAGTTGGAGGGAGATTATGTTCAGACCTTTCCTGGAGTAGCTTAGAAGCAGTCGTTTTGAAGAAGGACAAATTATTCATAAGAAAGTTTCCATCAATACAATATCCCCAAATTGTGCAAATTTTAATTGTTCCCCAAATATGTAATAGGCAGAAATCAGAAGTTGCACAGTGACCGCCATGCTGTTCCATTTTCTGGACCTTAGTCAAGCCGCCATGCTGACTTTTTGACATTTGCCATTCACATAAGAAAGGCTGTACCATAGAGTCTACACCAGTCATACAATGTTTCAATACAACGATATATTTTGAATATTATATTATACAAAATTCACATACATTTTTAAGTATTTTTATGATATTTGCTTGTTCAGTTTCCTTTGATTTTGACAGAATAGCGAGATGAAATCATGGAGCTGGGTGATGTTATAAATGTTAAAAATCTCAGTCAAAACACCTGTGCACCCTGTTCCCTACTTCATCAACATATGAAAGAGTGAGTTACAGAAACATACTATCGTTTCCATGAACAAACTTCATCCATGTTCTTCCATGACCATTAACTATGCAACTGGAAACTTAGAGCCCAAATCAGCCAGTCCTCCTTTAGGTTGCTTCTTGTGAGATATTTTGTCACATGACAAGTAGCTAACACAGAAATTTGGTATCAGTTCTGGAGCTTTGCTGTGATAAAGGCCAGCCACATAACTTAGGTCTTTGAAACTCCCTTGTGGGAGAGAGGAAGAGTTTGAAGCTCTGGACTAGAGAGTCCTGAAATCTTCTAATCAGAGCTTAATGGGCATTCTGGTGCTAGTGGACAAGACCAAATGTTTATAGAAATGCAAACAGTGAAGGCTGGGATCTGAAAGTTTCAGCGGGGAATAAGAACTCTATATAGGTGAGCTATCATCCATTTGTACTTTACTTTGGAAAATGTTATGTTGAATCCTGCCCATGTCCTAAAGATTTGAGTAACACTGAATTAAAAAGTAATGCACTATATTTTGTGTTATACGAATCAAGATAGCACAAGATCTAGCATGTGGCAAAGATGCTAGCTGCTATTCATAGATTTAGAGTGATACAGCAGAAAAGAATTTAGGTTGTTGAAGAGAAGGAATGGAGAGGATGAAGTTATAGTCAAAACTGGTCATGACAAAGTCAAAGTAATTGTTAATGAGATTAATATCTTGTTTTCTAAGCATGTAGCTAGGGAGATTGGAGGGGTGTTCAATAGCTCGGGAGCATACTAGTGTATAGTCATATGAAAGGTTATTATTACCTGTACAGATAAGATTTTGAGAGTAGTTTCTTGTAAAAATGACTCCATAACGAAGCAAACTTTCAAGTTAAGTGCAGAATAAACATACAGACCACTGAATCTGTGTTCCCTTAGTTCCAGGAACAAGCTGAAAGCATAATTCTCATTATGGCCCAAAGACTTTATTGTCTCTAGACATGGATTCTGAAGCAGTGAATGAGACAAAGAGACTACAGCAGGTTCTGAAGCATCACACAAGCCAAAAACTATGTTGTAGTGTTGGGTTAGATGTTTGTAGCTGGAAATGCAACTGTACAAGCTGAATGTAAGTTTCAATAGGCATCTTAGAATAGTGAACATGTAAGAAGCATGGGTGTTAATTTAGGGAAGCTGAAAAGAACAGCTAGTTCAAGTCGAGGCCACAAGTGCCATAGCGACAAGTCGCAGAAATATGAGTAAATAAATAATATAAAAATACACAATGGTGTAAAGAAGGCTATAATAATAATACTAAATGAAATCTAGTGGAGTTTAATGATATGTGCAACAAGAAAAAATCCGGCATATTGATTTTCTTTGAATTCTCTTCAGTATTTGACGTTCTGAATACTAAATGAGAGAAGTTGTGTTATTTTGATCCCTAGAGAATTTAACTTTACTTATGAGAAGTCTTCGTGTTTCCTACTTTTTCTTTTTACTTTATTTCAACATTCACAATAAACTCTAATTGGATTTTACTCCCCGAAGCAGAAAAGAAGCTCTGTGTTCTGTTTTTATCATTTACACTAAACATTTTAAAAATCTTATTTTAAAAGATGAAGCCTCTATGAAAATCTAAAAGAAAAACATAAATATTAGTTCCCTAAGTGAAGTTTCATAAGATGTATCTATGTTTTCAAATGCTTATAACAAAGCTTAATAAATATAATTTTGAAGCATTGCAAAATACCTGCTATCAAACAAGATTAATTTAGCTGTAGGATATAAATTTTTGTCACATGGCTGAGAAAATATTTCTTAGTAATAATAGAAGAGAGAATTAATGACTGAGCTATCATTCATCTTATTACCAAAAATAAAGAAAATATCTGAAATATTTAAAATTTTGGGAATAATCAACTAAGTCTTAAAACACATTTGTACTGCACATTAAGCGACTGAGAAATTTATTCAGCAAGCCGTTGTTGATATTTAGCTTTGTCAAGGCACCAGTCTTACAAATAGGGATGAAGTGATAAGAAGATTGCTAGAAATTTTGAGGAATCTTTCATCTCAGTTTCAGAAGCCTGTGACTACTCACTTTACATCTACACTGGAATATTTAAAACACATTTTTGTTATTTTTAAGATTTATTTTATTTTTTTTATGTGTATGAGTTTTTATTGAACATTTAGTGCCCATGGAGGCAAATAGAGAGAGATATATTCTCCAACAACTGGAGTTACAGATGGTTGTGAGTTGACGTGTAGGGACTATGAATGGGGCCCAGTTGTACTTGAAGAGTAGAAGTGTTCTTGATTGCTGATCCACCTCTCTAACCCTATAATAGATATTATAAATATGATGTATCATTAAAACTATTACACAACATAAATGAATGTAAAATATATTGAACTAATATTGCACAACAACTTCTAACTTATTAGATGAAATCATAAAAAGGGAACAGGTTAAAGACATTAGAAAGTCTGTGAACCTTGAAAACACAGTTTGCCACATTGTACAGAGAGGCCCTGGTGACAGGAAGGATTTGTAGGCCCTTAGATCCTGGCTCTTCATACTCAGGTCTCTCAGAAACAAATATGCTTGATGTGGAAGAAGACTTAAACATTCCAGAAAGGATGCATTGTATTCAACAATCCCTTCATCCCAGTGATAGTTGAGAAAAATCAGTTATTTCTGGTGCTTTGACATAGATCTCAGGAAATAATACATACATACTATTTAGCTCTAATTGCTAACAGAATCTAGTATGTTTAATGACTACACCACTATAGTCAAGTGGATCAACTATGCTGAATTTGCCTACTATGACAATCAAATTCATATGAGCCAGGAAAATAGAGATTTCAGGATTATGGACTGAGTACCAACAATGTAGGGATAAGCCCTCCCCTTGGGGGCGGGCTGCCCTCGGGCGTATGTTTACTGATATATTGGGCGGGCAGAGGCTGCGCGCCCCTTCCCTTCCTCTCCTGTCTCCGCCGGCTACTCCGCTGGAACCTTGGTTTCGTGAGTCTGGTTTCGTTATTAAACTTGTTCAAATACCTATTACCTTTGGTGATTATTAATCCGACCGCTGCACAACAAGAAACATCCGTTTTGTATATCCATATCTTACTGCTGCTTCTTTGGATTACTGAAAGCTAGGTTGCAAAATTAGGCATTTAATCTAAAGATAATTGTGTCATTATTCTATCATGTTTTATACATGAATTACTGCTACAAAATGAGTTCTTTCCAAAGTGAAATCATGGAAAATTTTGTTAATATTGAAATTTTAAAAATGTTAGCTTTCAGAAAATTAGAGAGTATGATGATGCATGTATGGATTTGAGGGCCCATAGAAACATTTTAGTAATATTGATTTTTCCAGTCCCTAACCACAAGATAATTTTATATCCTTTTGGTATATGTGTGGCTGCTTCTTCACTTATTTTTCATATATATTCTTATTCTTGTGGAATTGGGAAATGGGAAATAATTATTGACCAAATATTTATATAATTTCTTCAGTTATCCAGTTAATTGTTTATTCCAAATACATGCTCTTATCCTAGGCCTTCCCTGGTATCATTTTATCAATATACAGTGATATTAAGTTTGTAATTAGGATAGTAGTTTATAGAAGCCACAATTTCTTTTTTTATTCATCTGTAATTTTTTTGTGATTTCAGAGATTATTTGGTTTCTTTCAGAAAACAATTCTTTTTTACCATTGTTAAAGCAAAGCCATTTCTCTTAATTTAATTTTCTCATACCTAATCTTTTCCACAGCCCTTTAACAAGCATAGAGTCATTCTACAGACCTATTGATGTGGTATCAATCTAAATGAGTGTGTTCTTAAGATCAATCTATATATTTTTAAGTCTAAATGTATTGTTTTCTACACTTAACTAATATCATTTTAATGACATGTTGGAAAGGAATAGAGACCTCTGAAATACATTTATATAGACATAAATGTCCCCTTATCATCACTACTTAAATATCAAGTTAATTGTTTAAACTTTATAGATCCAAGTGTTAAAGCTTGATTTTTATACCATATTTGTTATCTGAATGCAATATTGTTCTGGATGTTAAAGGGTGTGCTATCTTTTTGTATTTAAGGAAAATTAAAAGGGAAATGATTTATTCCCATATACCATCCAATGAATGTTTTTGTTTCCATATGTTACATATAAATACATTTAAATATATATTTATATATAATATAGTAAAATTAAAAGGAAAATTTAAAAAACTGGGAAGATTTTTAAATATATAAATTCTTTCTAGATTTTGAAAACTATGCTTTCTATTTCTATGATTTTAAATAAAACTTTTGAATTCTTGGAGTTACTGTATTCTGTTGTGCTTTTTCCCTCAAAGCATCATTTTCCTGTATTACTCATGCTAGTTATGAGTGCTGCTCCTTCTGCTTCAGCTTTCCAAGGACAGCGTCACATTTGACTAAACAGCTTTCTGTTTATTTGACTACCCCCTCGCATTCCTTTCATAGTCTCAATAAATACCAGAACTATTTTATTTGAATTCCATCACATCTTTTTACTAATCTGTTACTATCATTTCCCATTTCATTCGAAAGTAAAGTCAACACCTTTCTAATGGTGTAATGTTTGAGTAGAATGAGACTTCTTAATTAATGTATCACACCCACCTATGTTCCCCTCATCCATTATAGATGACCACAATATTCATTACTGAAGATATTTATTGTTATAGTCTTGTCTTTCTTGACACATTATGTCTGAATCTCTTGGAAAATTCCTCTATGTTCTTCAGTATTTCCTGTAAACTATTTATTCCAACTCCTCGCCAGACTCTATATGTTGATGTTCCAAGCTTCCATGTGATTTAAAAGGAGACTGGGATATAAGGGAGGTAAGCAACTGAAGGCAAAGAGAAGATTCCCAATCTCATCAAACTTGTACCCTTCATAGAAGAAGATACAAAGGGAGTTCCCGCTTAACCACATGAAGGTAATATGAGAAGGTAGAAGTCTATAGATTGGACAGTTATCCCTTAACAGAATTGGTTATCCATGTACCTTGATCTTGCACATCAATTTTCCAGATGTATAAGATAATTATTTTTTGTTGTTTAAGCCATCCAGATTAGAGTATGTGCTATTGATGTATGGACTGACTAATACAAATAAGCAAAATTTCAACTCCTTAGATTGCTTCTCAAATGTTCCCTTTCATTCTAAAACTTCCAACAAAATCTACTGTGCCACTTCATTTACTGGTTATCTAGCCTATATAATAGCATATTAATAATTACACAAAGTATAAATGCAATAGTATATATAATTATTAAGTCTGTCCTCAAACCCCCACTGTAGCCATTCTTCCATACATAGTTGACTAACTATATAAGGTTCTTTGCGATATTGTGACTGGTGTGCAATATGAAATGCATGGCTTCTGGAAATTCTCAGGTGAGATATTTGAGGTAGTGCTGATGACAAATAATTAGAATCATGAAAGGTAAAACTTTGTATAAAGGAGTATAATTATACCTGAAACAAATACAGTATATCCTTTAATTACCTGACAGATTGCAAAGTTTATCAAGCAAAATTCTAAAAAGCATTGAGGCTTACAGGCAGCAATTACACAGAGAACTTCATCATTGAAGCACAGTTGTTTTGAGTTTATGAACTTTGACTTATTATCAGAAGTCAGTCATGAGCTAAATTGTATGACCTTGTAATTGCCCAGGCGGCTTCCTTGAAATCATAGTTCCTTCAAAGACCCTGTCAATATGACAAGCTTTATCTCAATAGTAAAATGTTTGATGACATAAAATAGGAATAGATTATGATTATTTGTACTTCATTCCTTAATAGTGAAATGCCATTTCCTTTATCAGAAATATACAAAAAATGACTTCACTGCTTTCATTTTTGCCTTGTCATTGCAGAGGCAAATAATCATAAACTGATAACAGTTTTCCTGGAGACACTGTTATAAATGAAGTACTTCTTATTTACTTTTTGTCCAGCAGTTCCATACAAAAGGAAAGAGAAAAAAACAATTTTAGTGTGATTGCTTTCCTGTAAGGTGAATCCTTAGCCTCTACATCAGAAACTAGAAGGTCTCTTTCCCAGTTTCATAGCATTTTGAGTCTTGGTAGATAGCATAGATACCAAAAAATATGAAACCCTATCTAAAGTTGAGGAGGGGAGGAAGAGAGAGAGAGAGGTGGATGCGTATCTGTTCACATTTTCTCATGGAGAGATCTCTCTCCTTCACGGGCAATTAGTTCCTTGAAGCTCAAGTGACACTTATATATGTGCCACATGAGTTTGACAAGGACCAGCAGTGAAACATACATGATCCTGGTGACACACAACCTCAATTTCCAGCTTAGCAGTACTACTGGAATTATCTAATAATGATTAATATAGGGCAGTCTAATTAAGAATAAAACTCCATTGTTTCAAAACTGAGTTTGTTTTCCTGATAAAAAGTATGTGTTGGTGTTTTCAGTGTATACTATTAACATCTTACATTCATAAAATCCAATCATTTACAAAAAACTACATTATATTAACAACTGGTCTTTGATGCTATTTTTGTACTTTTTGTTCTGAGATGACATACACAGGTGATAAACACAAGATGGGTCAAAGATCTCAGCATAAAAAATATAGTGAACCTCATAGAGGATAAAGTAGGGCATATAATTTGTTTTACAGACCCAGTAAAGGACTTTTAGAACAGGAACCCAGTAGCCCAGGCATTAGCATCAACAATGGAATGTTAAGAAAATAAAAAGATTCTTACATCAAATTTTCACCATCAAATGAGTGAAAATTCAACCTATAAAATGGAAAAAATATCTTTGCTAGATTATACATCTGACAGAAGGGTAGTGCTTGTAATATACAACAAACAAACAACTAATTAAAACATAATTATATATCAAGAAACAATAAATCCAATTAATCATTGAAAAAATGAAAATAAACAGAAAATTCTCAAAAAAATGAAGTAATGCTGTTTTTATTTTTTAAAAAAAACAGAATGGCCATTGAAGAAATATAAATAAGAAACTGCTTTGAGATTTCATCTTATTACTATCAGAGTGAACAAGGTTTAGAAGGAGAAGAGAAGGAGAAGAAGGAGAACAAGAAAGAAAGGAAGGATGGAAGGAAGGAAGGGAGAGAGAAAATGAGAGAGAGAAATAAAGAAAGAAAGAAACAAAGGAAGGAAGGAAGGAAGGAAGGAAGGAAGGAAGGAAGGAAGGAAGGAAGGAAGGAAGGAAGGAAGGAAGATCCTATTCTGTTGCTCTCATGGTGTGGTAAAAGAAGACACTCTGCACTACTGTGAATTCAAACTGATGGAGACACTCTAGGATACATCAGTGTGGAGATTCCTCAAAATATAAGAATAAGTATACTTTGTGATCTAGCTAAACTAGTTGAAAAGTACACCACCGGGAAATATCTTATTGCCAAGATGCTTGCTGATACAAGGTTATCGCTGATGTATTTATTCACAATAGCAGGAAATGGAAACTCCGTAGATGCCTACCAACTGGAGAATGGATAATAAAACTGTAATACAATTGCATAATGAAATTTCATTCTGCTCGAAAAAAAGTGAGAAATAAGATCTCTGCCAGTAAATTGTTAGAATTGGAAAACATTTTACTGAGAGAGTAAATATAGACTCAGAAAGACCAGCATCTCATGCTCTTTGTTGTTTGCAGGCAGTAGTTTGGAATCGGTAGACATGCATGCCTAAATTGGGGTACGAGTGAATTCAGAAAACTAGTAAAGAAACATTCCATAGTGATTTCAAGGGATGGAAAGGAGCATATTGGTGATGTGAAAGGGGAATGGGTAGTAACAGAGTAAAGAGAATTAAATGAGGATGGAAATAATAGGTCAGGGTTGTTAAAAAGAAGAATATAGAGAGGGATGACTAATGCTAAAACATTTTGAAAGGTCTCATGGCAGCCTATATTCCCTAAAATATATGCACATGCATACATAAGAAGAGTTTAAATGGAGCTACCTATAACAGATGGTTAATGCCTTCCTCGTCTAAATATCATATGAATCAAATAAAAAGGCTCAGTGCCAAGAATGGGTTATCTGTTTTGAAATATTTGGCATTGGAGTTCCAAATACCTCCAAATATTGAATTTTATTGCTTCTCTTAGTTGTCTCCCAGAACACAATGGCAAAATTCTATCGCTAAATATACTACAGACTTTTGTCATAGAAATTGGGCAAATCATTCTAGTACTAGCCTGAACACGTCATCTCTCCTGGCAAGTTTTCATGGTGCTGAAAGGTGCTTTGCCCATTATTAGGGAGAAGAGTGCTCAACATTCTTACCTGGCTGTGAGTTTTGTGAGTTAAATAATGAATAGCCTGTAAAGATGTACATGATGACTCAATAGTAACATGAATGTTATGGGAATAGTCGTACTCTGATTGGATGAAAAGCCTACTTCACAAGTTGTAACTCATGCCTAACAAAGTTAAGGGGTATAAGAAGCCGTGATGAAGGAGACCATAGAGTTCAGAAGACCACATATTAGTAGCAAATCAACTCCTAAAGGATTATCATTATTCCCATAGATTAGGACATTCCTCAACCCTCACCAGAGAAGCTTCTTTTTCTAGTAGCTGGCAATAAATACAGAGACTCACACTGCTAAACATATACAGAATAAAGAAATTTGATTTGTTCAATCATAAATGCAACATTTAATAGTCTTTCCCAAGACTTATGGATCACTGCGGAAGAGGGCAGAGAGGGTTTTAAGAGACAGATGCAATGGTTGACTGCAAATAAATGGTGTTTGCCAGCTACAAGCAGGCAGTTGCATGTATGAGTTCAGAGTAGTTGGGATAGTTTTCATAAATCCTTTGTGAAATCAAACAAGACAAAACCCTAGAATGGAAAAGGAAAGTCGTCACAAGGTCCCACTTCAAGGTGAGAAGTTTTTGGTAAATAGTGGCTTCTGGAGTTCAGAAAGTCAGCTGTCTTCAAGGCATGATTTAGAAGACAGTCCTTCACACATGCATAAACTCGCAACACTATTTCTATTCTAGGTTAAAACCAAAAATATATAAAATTGTGGGATAACATTGTGGGAAGAGTAAGAAGGAATTGGAGGTAAGGAAATGGAGGATGGATTTGATTAAAAGATATGATACGTTTATAAGAAATTCTAAATCAATAAAAATTGATTTAAAAAAACAAGGTTTTTTAAAATGCAGTAGAGCTAAATATGCAAGAATTTTAAAGGAAAACAAATACATGAGATAAGATGAATATAACAATATGTATTTATGTGTAACTAAAGTGTTTTATATTTAATTATTGTTTATTTCAGGTGCACTGGGTTGATTGGTCATAACAGTTTGTTTTCATTATTACTCCAGGCATTCAATATGATGTGAATATTAATATGTAACCTGTATTTTTTTTATTATGTGGTACATACCTACAAACCTGCAAATCAATAGCTGCACAAAAAGGCTGAGCACTTGTATCTAAGTATTTGCCTTTCCTGTCCAAGAGAAATCTTGTACACTTCTGTGAACAGCCAGATTGTTAAATATTGTAGTTGTGGTTTTTATAGTATATTTTTGACATGTTTGAAATATATTTCTCACTTTCATATTCGAATATTGTAAAAGTTGCTAACTATGATATCATTGACAATGTGGCTGAGATATATATTTTTGAGTTATCTATTATTTATTCACAATATAACATATTTTAGTCAGTAGTCTTTTTGTGACTTACTAAATGTATACTTACATATTTTATTATTACAATACTTAATTTTCTTAAGAGCATTTATATTTATCGTTTTAGATCTAGAGAAAAATTGCCAATAACTTTTCTTATATATTTTTTCTACCATGTAGATGGCAATCTCAAACAGCTTCCATTATTCACATTGTACATTGGTGATGCTTGTGTTAGTTGCTAGTAATGTGATGAATACTTGCATATTTGGAATAAAGCACCTATTTTATTTGCACTAAATTTTCTACCTTTTTTTCAAGATATCATCTTATGTTCATTACCATATCCTCTTTGCTGTAACATTTTATCTGATCTCGGTATTATATTTACTCTGTCTATGATTGTCCAGAGAGTTTATTCATGAAAGTATACTTCAGTATCTTTCTCAGCTTAAGTGTGGGTGAAATATTGTCTTTTTAAACTTGTTTTCATAATGAGTTGGTATTTATATGTGATGGTAAGAAGGTCTATAGAGTTAAAAGTTTATATCCATCACCTCATGTTTAGTGTATGATCAATCAACCCAGCTAGGCTTATTTAATGTTCTTGAGACAAGGTACTTTAAAAGGAACAGAAATTAATTTTCTCAGAGATCAGAAAGTCCTCAAGGTCCATGTACTGCCATTATGTGAGGGTCTTCCTGCAGGGTCAACCCATTACCAAAGAAAGAGCACAAAAGCAAGGAACATAAGAAAGCATATATACTCTCACAGGCCTCTTTGCCATTGATTAATATGTGTATAAAAGAGATTCTTGTACGGCTAAAACATTCACATTAGACTTGTCTCGAAAACACAAATTTGATAAAAGTACTTAAATAATAACCACAATGTATAATTGTCAGCATTAACTTTGATAAACAGAATGATATTAAATAACATCTCTATGTACTATATAGAAATCTTTATTTAGGAGATTTGCTTATTTTTCTTTGCCGTAGTTTCAACGAACCCCCTTCAGATTTCACTGTTGAACCTTAATGAAATTATGTGCGAGGTCTCTCAGAAGATAATGGGATGAAAAAATTTTGTCCTCATGGCTTTGATGGATATTATAATGACTTTGTATAGCATGTAGCAATGCTACACATCTGACTCATATTACATAAGAGATAGTATTTATCTTATCTTTAGGATGTAAAAGCAAGGAGCCATTTGGGAAACAGAGACTATTTTTACCAGACAATAATTATAGTGATTCAAAATGAACTTTCTAGAATTCAAATATGTAGGAAAATAAATTTATGTTTATTCAGTATGTGGAATTCTATCATAATGTTTAATCTGCACACTAGACTGGTGAATTATAGAATTGATTTCTGTGTTTTCCTACTTTAGAATCCTATGTTGAAAATTTACCATTGATGCTTCTAAGTGTATTTTAGAATATTTTTGCTTGTTAAGTGTTCAATTGCCCAATGAACTTTAAAGTGGAGAACTACTTTGTGTAGTTGGTGACTATAAGATTTGAGTTTGGAGAAATTCTCATTGATCTTCAAATATTTAAGACAACGCATGGTGAATCATTACAGCTGAAAGACATAATGTGGCATCCTAAAGTTGTTTTTTAAACTATTAAGCCAGCTGGTACTTCTTCACATATTATTGGGTAAAGTGGGTGATGTAGGCTGGACAAGAGTGTTAAGATGAGGTGGTGAAGAACTCATAGACTAGAGTTCAGAACTTAAGGCAATACTTTATATACCTTGTCTCAAAGACTATATCAAAAAAGATCCTTCCTTGACCATACTCAAATAATATAGACTCCTCCATATCATATCATAAGAGATGATTATGGGTTCTTTCTGAATATTTAAATAATTACCACAATTTTTTGTTACAAAACACCAATTTCTATCACTATACTATAAACATCAAATAAATCAAGGACACATTTTCTATAGAGTACAGTTTTGCCATCAGTATGATACCTTGCAGAGCTTAATTAAATGTTTTTTCACTAATTATCATACCTTGTTGTTTTATTCATTAGGCATGATTTTTGATTTAGGCTTTGGCTCTGGCGTAAACTGATTCCAACATGTGACATTGTTTATTCTTCTACACAAAGTTGTGTGAGAGAAGGGAGGAAGGGAGGGGAATGGAGAAAAATGTATAGTTCAAAAAAAGCAATTTAAAAACAATAAAAAAGAAATCTAGGTTGATTCTGTTTTGTAGTTTCTGTAAACAAAGCAAAAATAAGCATGTATGGGAAAAAATCTAGGGTGGAAAGATTCCCAAGGTCACACGTTTTCAAGGCATTCCTGTAACACTAACACACTGGGCACACCTGTAATACTAACATGTTGTTGGATGAAACAGAAAGACCACACTTTCAAGTCAACCTGGAGCACGGGGTGAGATCCTGTTTCAAAAATGGGGGAAAATAGAAGTATAATTCTTGAAAATGTGTCTTCCTTATACACTCATTAGCAGAAGACAGCTTTATCTAATTTTATGCATTTATACGTTATTTTTACATTTACATGGTTATACATTTATCAGGGAAGAGGGCACTTAAAGTTGACTTGTCAGACAAGTGTATCCAGCAAGTGCAAAGAGAAGTTAAAATAAACTGGTGATAAACTTAAGCCACATACAGGAAATTTATCATTTCCTAGCAGTCTCCTTGCCCAGGCTGATAAATGGCATTGTTTTTGCATCGGAGGCCCTTTTCAAAATGATAAACTTTTTGAAACGAACCCAATTCCATGATAAAGAGATTTGGGCAGGAATGAGAAGCAGTTGCCTAGTTAGAGTGTTGTGCAGCAATGTTTGATGAATGAAAAGCATCTAGGCTGTGGCAGGGTGCCAGGAAGTAGACGCATAAATGCTCTTGGCTGAAGGAAAGTGTAGTTGATCTGACATCCTGAGAGTACTGTGTGTTGCAGTATGGCAAGCAGACCTCAGGAAGCCATAACAAACAAAGCTGAAGCTTTGTTTGTTTCTTATTTGCCGGAGCACTTATCCTATACTGATGCCATTTGGAATAACTTCCTTAGAAAAGCAATCAGCAGATGTTGAAGTGAAATAAAAAAGGAGTGTAAGATTAACACCTTCCTTTCCTGCCTTCAGCCAGCAGACTTGTCTGCATCACTGACACTATGGAAAGAGGTCCACAGGAGTTGTATGTACTACAGATGCGGTACACTGCATGGTATACAATTTGGTCATTTGGAAGAAATCACTCTAAAGAGAAACTATGCTTTAAACACATTATCCACACACCACACATTCTCTCCCCTCCATGAATGCACACACTCATGCACGCATATATGCACACACAGACAAGTACATATATACACAGAGAGAGACATACACACATTCATGAGCACACAGACATACAGAATCTCTCAAAATGCTAATGCTGTCAGGTTTGTTTATTTTCATAGAATTTCATAATCATTTATACCATATGTCTTTGCTTGCTATTTTTTTTCAAGTGCGTTTCTTCATGCCTCTCAGTCAGACTTATCTTTCTCTGGGAGTTTTTTTTTATGTATTTAAATTTTATTTTGAGAAATATGTCTGACCAGTTCTTCTTAAGGAGTGACTGTGCATCCCTACATTCCCTGAATGTGTGTTGTTTAAGTTAGAAGAGAAAAGGAAAATAGATTTAATTCATTTGCCACCACTTTATTTCTGCATTTTGTTTCTCCCTGTGTCACAGACATGTAAAACCATTCTTCATAATTTCACACTAAATAGAAAACTTATGCTCAACCCTGTGTTTTGCTATAAATTGAACACTGTAATTATTATCAATACATTAGGGATCCTATCTAAAGCGTAATGACTCTAAAAGCCTCATACTATGGGCACTATGGATTCTTTCTGAAAAGAGAAGCACAGCCAAATTGTTGACATGTGCATTAACTGAAATACTGGAATAGTATACATCAGCATAAAGTTTAGGTTAATGAGAGCTAATACTTCTAGGCATGAAATGATATTTTAAAGTAAACAATTTAACAAGAAGTTGACTTTTGACCCAGCATAGATTTTTCTGAAACTGAATAAATAGAAACGTGTTTTCTATTGTTTATAGAGTATCTTCTTATTTTCATGCCAAAATAATAGTTATTAATAAATTGAAATAAAAGTGATGATAAATTTTCACAGGGAACAGAATACAACTACTAACAAAAAGAAAATCTTAATTGAGGGATTCATATACAAGGAACAGGTGTAACATGGAAAGCAGGCATGTATGTCATTATCATTTTAATGAGTGTTTGAATCCTGACTCTGTCAACAAAAAGTTACCAGAACAACTTAAATTATAATGCTTTGAATCTTCTCAGGTATTGCTTTATATGATCATTGAAGGGATGAACCAGCTCTTGTCTAGGTTATTGTATTTATTTAGATAACTAGGTGATTTTAATTATGTGTGAATTACCAGAACAAAACACTTAATAAGGAAAGACCTAAAAGGAAATTAGCATGCTGATGTTCTATGTTCCCCCATGCTATCTTCTGTCATGCTGTCCTCCTATCATTCTATTCTCCCCCATGTTATCCTCCTTCATCCCAATGTTATCTTTGCTCTTCTGCAGTTCTTAATATAGGCAATGCTTCCTTTCCATTGAAGCTTATTTTATAATACCCTTCCTCATAAAACATTCTTACCCTTCCATTAAACATGACTTTTGCTCCTCTCCCTTTTTTCTGTCTCTTAACATGGTACCAAATAAATTGCGGACAGTTTACTTCTAATATTTTTGCAATAAGAGAATAGAGTATGTTATAGACAAAATTGAAACAACTGTTTATATTTAACTTATTTAATTGTTACATTCCAATTGTTATCAATCTATTATTCTTTCTGTGCATCTGTCTATATATGTACCATTAATATATCTGTTATCTTACTGTCTATTAAATGTTGATGATATACACTGCACATTCTTTTAGGCATTCTTGTAATTTTGCATAGTCATTGTATATATATATATATATATGTATATATATATATATGTGTCTGTGTGTGTGTGTGTTCCTGTATGTCTAGTTGCACAAGTATGTGCTAGTGAAGAGCATAAGAATGGGCATATGCATGTGAAGACCAGAAAGTCTCCCTCGAATGCAGCCCACCATTGTTTTTGAGACAAAATTCCTCACTGGCTAGAGGAAGTTGACAAATTCAGTATACTGGCTAACAAAGCAAATGAGTGCCAGGGAGTTGTCTGTTTCTTTTTCTCAGCTTTTGGATCACAAGGCATATTATTTGATACAGTCACATCTTTTTTTCTTATTTTTTATTAGTATAGTTTCTAGGGATTGGACTTCTGTCCATATGCTTACAAAATAAGCACTTAGAACTAATCGAGTTTTCCTGATTAATATATTAATTTAAATTAGTCAATTTATCTTAATTTTATATATAAAACCAGGAGACAACTGATAAAAACCAACTTCTCTCTCCCTTAAAGATATATATGCATCTGCTATAATAATATGCACATGTGTGTGTACTTACTGTGTGCACAAACTGTGAGGTCCATTTGGAACAACTTCACTGAAAATAAACATTAGAAGATATGATCATTAACCATAGCAGCTAAGCACATGGTTCTTTGTCTTTGAATTTATGGTTGTAACTATAATTGAACTAGAATAGCCTATGAGTATTTCTGACTAGTAGTTTGCCTAAGTATTCTCTTTCATTGTTCAGGACTGTACACACTTTCCAGAGAACCTGATTGTTATTTAAACCATAATTTGTGATAATCATTGAAGTTATCTAGTAACATTGTACTATGTTTTCATTGGTAAATGATCTGTACAAGGACGATAATAATAAAACATGGCTAACTAACCAACACACAAAAGCAAGGGCAGAATTCTGTTGAGTGTCAAAAACTAGTGCCAATGGATTTAATGCAAGGAAGCCAGACACTTGTCTACATTCGATCCTATGAATTATTCTTATTTAATTTCACTCGACTGTTAGGATGTTGGTTGGAAAGCACTTTGAAGAAAATGAGCTCATCACATTTTTAAAGAAATTGACACTAAGGTTTTGTACTAAAAATGAAGACAGTATGCAAATAATTCCCTTTTTCTCCTTTGTTTTAAAATAATATGTTTCAAAATTAAATGAATTAAATCATTTTGCCATACTTTTTCTCCATTCACCCCCTCCCAGTAACCCTTGCTCCAACACCTCCCACGCATCCCCAATCTAAAGTTGATAGACCATTTTTCTTATATAAAACCTGTGTTCTCTCTGTGTGTGTATGTGTATATGTATATGCATACATATATGAATAGAACCTGATGGATCATTTTTTATTGTTTGTGTATAATAGTTTCAGGTTTGACCACTCTGCAAACAAGAAAGTCATTCCTGAGAGAGGCTAATTCTCATCCCAGTAGGCATTGGTTGCCTCTAGTTCTTTGTCTGGCGTTGAGATCCTATGAAAGCTATTGCTTTTTGTTTGCTTGCTTATTTATTTATTTACTTACTTTCTTATTTATTTATTTATTTTAGTTTTTGCAACCCAACAACAGTTTCCCCTTCCTCTTCTCCTCGCAGTCTCCCATCCTTACTCCCTTCTCCCCTCCTCCAACCACTCCTCCTCCCCTGTTTCTCTTCTGGAAAGAGCAAAGCTCCCATGGATACCAACCAGTCATAGTATGTCAAGTTGCAGTGAGAGTAGGTACCTCTTTTTGTATTAAGACTGGATTAGAAAACCCATTATAAAGAAAGGGCCCCAAAAGATGTCAAAAGAGTCAGAGGCAGCACCTGCTCTCACTGTTGTTAGTCCCACAAGAAGACCAACCTATACTACTGTAACATTTATATAGATTACCTAGGTCAGTTTCATGCAGGCTTCCTGGTTATCGGTTCAGTCTCTGTGAGCTCCTATGTGCCAAAGTTAGCTAATTTTGTGGATTTTCTGTGGTGTTCTTGACCCCTCTGGCTCACATAATCCTTTTTCATCCTCTTCCACAGGATTCTTAGAGCACTGCCTAATGTTATTGATGGATCTCTATATCTGTTTCCAACAGTTCCTGGATGAAGCTTCTCTTATGACAATTGGGCTAGACTTCAACCTATGAATATAGTAGAATATCATTAGGGATCATTTCATTCACTTTTTTCCACTCATGTTTGATTCTATCCCGCCTCTGGGTGCTGGCCCTCTAGGCAGTGTCAAGGGTGAGCTCTCTCTCATGGTTTGGGACTCAAGTTGGACCAGTCATAGGCTTGCCACTCCTACAGTTTCTATGGTACCTTTACCCAGAACATCCTTCAGGAAGGACAAATTGCCTAAGAAGTTCAAAGGTTTTGTGCCAGTGTTGGTTTTCCAAGCTCTCCACTGGATATCTTGACTGATTATAGGAGATGGCCGGTTGAATCTCCATATGAGGTACCCTCATAGATTCTAGGGAGTTACCATTGTACTAGGTTTCTAGCTCATCCCAAGGATGTCCCTCATTCTAGCTGCCTTTCCCTTTCCTTCCTCCTCCAACCATTATCTCTCCTGGTCCCCATCAGTAATCCACCTCCATCCAACCCTTTCTCTTGTCCACTGGTGGTGTCTACTCTATTTCCCCTTCACAGAGAGATTCATGCATCCACCATTGAGCCCTCCCTTTTTACCTAGATTCCTGAATTATGAACAAAATTACCCCTTTTAACTAGCTGTTCCTCATTATTATTAAATGTCATGAGCTCTTGACCTACACCCTTAATGGGAAATTTTACTCTATAAATATTAGGAGTGAGTTATTTTGCTTTATCTATCCTTTTAAAGTTTGATATTGTCAGACAAAAATTCATCAATAAATTACTTTTAAAGACTTTAGAAATTTCCCACGACTAGAAAAAGACTATTATGAAAGGTTTTAAGACTTTTTTTTATAGATTCCTTATAAATATGAAGAGGAGATCTGGCCTATAAAATGTAGCACTTCCAGGTATAGGAGCAGGAATTAAGAAAAGTTATGATTTATTCCATTATTACATGTAAAGGGAGTCCTAGGAAACACGTGCACACACACACACAAACACATACAAACACACACATACACACACATATACACAGCAAAAGAAAGAGAGTACAAGGATGAGATAAAGCTTTCAAATGTATACCCACCATGACACAGTTCCTTCAACTATACTCCAAAATTCAGTCTTTATCACCTCCCAGTACGATCCCAAAAATGCATGACTACTTTGACTATGTCATAGCCAGAAGATGCTATTAGTTCTCTGACATTTCTCTCCTGAACATGGTGTTAGGATTCAAACCTTCAAGTCAAGAGCCTTGGGGAATACTTCATATACAGACACAATAGCTAGGATTCAGATATGCTTCTACGCGTGATAGACTAGCCAAGGGAACTGTAGGCCATGACTGCAACTCTCATTAGAATCTGTAGTACAGGAGGGGATATGCATTTGGATCAGTCAATTGTGCCAAAATGAATGCTATTTCTAGTGCAAGTGAACTTCTTGATTCCATTGAAAGATGATAAGAACAGAGAATTAGAATTGGGAGAATTTTTTTCTTTGCTTGAACAAACTAACTTTCTTGCTTCCAGTCATCATTGACATTCTTACTCAGAGTGGAATTTGTCTTAAGTCACCTGGTGCTCAGTACATTGGATATGAAATTGAACTGTATTATTATTATTATTTATTATTATTATTTATTTCTCTAGTTGACAAACAGAAGCTTACATATTTTATGAGCTTTCATGACCATATGAGCCAAGATCTTCAAATGAATCCCTTTTTTTTTTTAAATTCCTACTGATTATATTTTTCAGAAGAACGCTAAATAAAGCCTAAAAAGCAGATTGTCCAAAGATTTTCACCAGGAAGAAGATGCATAATTATGTCCAAGGGAATTGTGCAAATAGGTGTTTCATCTCGACCTTAGAAAGTTTAGAAAGGAGTGCGCCATTTGTTTCTGTGTCTTGAACTCTTAACACACTCTAAAATGTAACTTCAGCACTAAAGGTTCCCGAGAATCCACGAAAATCCTTTTCAGCTGCCTATTTTACTGACCATACATAATTAGCACTTCAGAATTAACACCCTCGCTCTTACTCTCCCACACTGAAGTGTGAAGTCTCTAAATTCAAGGATCATTTCCCTCACATTTAGCAACTTTCTTGTCTCTTCAGGAATTTAATAGATCTTTAATGAAAGAAAACAGAAGGGGAACTGCCCAAATGTCAAATGGAGAACTTCTCAAAATCCATCCAGTGTCAAAATAGAGTGTTGAATTTAACAAATTCAGTTCCAAATTAAATTGACTCAAAAATGATTAATTATGTAAATGTTAAGTAGGTTTTTATTAATAGTCACCTAAATTTAAAATGTTGGGAACTATAACTGAATATTCCCAGTGCTATTATTGATGATGCACCTGCCAATAATACACATTTCCTTTAGGCTTCTTCAGGCTACTTCCTTTCTAACCCTAATTTTCTATTTAATTTCCATTCCATTAAAGAAACTCTACTTTCATACCAAAGTGAAAATTTAATGACAAGTCTTATTTTATTTTCATCTTTTTCCCCACATGTATTGTGTGTATACATATGTGTGCGTGTATCTGTGTGTTTGTGTGCACATCTGTAGTGGTGTTTATGAATACGCACATGCATGCTTGTGGAGGTTTGAGGGATGTCAAGAATCTTCCTTGACTTTTCCTCTACATTGTTCTTTGAGGCAGGCTTTTTCATTTGTCACTAGAACTTTCCTACATGGCTAGTTTGACTAGACAGTTTGCCCTAGGGTCCCTCTGGTTTAATTTCAGAGGATAGACTTGTCCTCTTGGCATCTGTATAGGTTCTAGGATTCCAAACCCTGTCCTCTGGCTTGGGCTACAAGTGCTTAACATTTCCCCATTGCAAATAACACAGATTCTCCCAAAAGAAAATGTTTCCTGCATAAAATACTTTTCTTATTTTGTAAGTTTAAGTGCATCATATTATGTGCCATTTGATTGAATCTTCATATTGACTTCCAAAATTAGAAAGTGACTGACAGGTTGAACACCCTGTACCTGGACATGAAAAATGATGCTTATTCACAGCATGTGTAAATTGGTGATTATTTAGAGATAGCACAGTCAAGTGCTAACTGTGTTGCTTCACTTCCCACCATAGACATAGGTTGTCTTGAAAACTCCCATAGCTCAAGTTCATGTCTGTAGTTATCCTATGCTTTACTGCTTTGAAAATCTCTAATTCAAATAAAAAGAATAACAAGAATGAAGACCACATAGCACACAAACTTGCAGCTATGTTGCCCCTTCCATCCTCTTCCAGGCTCCTGGTTCATGTTTAGAATCACCATTGTCCTGTATGTGGTATAATGGCCCATCTCCTATGACACTCCTTTTTGCTGTGCCCTTGAACTAATCCTTTGTACATTATCCAGTTTTTCAGTTAGTGATAATTTTCTTTACAACATATTATTATTTTCATTTTAGCTTGTTTTCTGCTGACTGTTTTTATTAGCAGATGAAAATTTAGGGGTGAGACATCTTCTTGTGTGTAGTGTCCAATGTGAGCTTGAATAAATAATAGGGACTCAATAAACACTATGTTGAATGTATTGATGAAACTATGAATGTATGAATGAATACACAAATTATCTGTAAATTTAAATATCATGTATGCCTTTTCATTAAAACAGAACAGTGTATGACTATACAGTGCCTCATTCATGAAACCGTATGAAAATGCTGGTGTTGAAAGAACAATATAAACTTCATAATGACATATGCTGCCTGCAGTTTATTTGGCTTTGTTTTACTTTAAAAAAATCATTCACAAATTAAAGTCATTCTTCATAAACTAAAAGTATGCAAAACTGTCAAAATGTGTGTCCTAAAATAAATATACTGTATTTAAAATTAGTGCCTTACTATGTGTTCTTGTTAGAGCGGTGGGCTCTAAAGGGATGATGCCAAAAAACAGACATTTTTCACCGAATGACAAGCTTTTAAAACATTAAGGGACTATAGTAATACTGGATTTTCCCAACTTAAGTGGGCTGGCTAACTGTGGGGAATTAGAAATTCAAAGAATAGCCTAATAGTTTTAGCTTGACCTGGATATTGATTTCATTAGTTACCATAACATTCCACAAATCCTTAAAAGCTTTGTTTTGCCACATTAACAGTTTTGATTTTAATGGACCTTTCATTCATCTCCCCATGAATGATTCCATGACTTCATCAGAAGCCACAGTGGATGTGACATGTATCCTGATTTAACAGTCACAAATACTTGTAGATGTAGCTTTATATCCTTTCTCTGAAAGGCTGAACTACACCGTGGAAAAAAATTAATCAAGATGTGCTCTCAGCCCCTGTGAGTACAACCAGCACTAGAAGAATTGATAAAGTGAAAATGCCTAGATGGGGTAATTAAAATCCCGTAATATATTCTTTTCAAAAGCTACAGAAAATGGAAGATAAATCATTATGTTTTTAAAACCATGGAGCATAATTCTACATCTTAGAGTCATCATGTTGTTTTATATTATCCACTTCAAAGGTTATTTAGCAAGCCTCTTCTATTAATGGTGTTTTGTGTTGCTCTTTGTCATGGTCCTCGCAGAGACACTGAGTTGACAGAGGGCTCTTGACTCAAAATCAGAAACTGATTGGAAGCAATTGTTTGCTGTGCAATTTGTCAAGAAAGTGTACTGAAGAGTAAAATTGCAACAATCATTTACATTGATGTCAGGGCATTTATGCGTATATTCTTAAGGAATCATTTTGAAGAATTACTTTTTCCAAAATCTCTGTAATCTTATTTCATGATTTTAGTAAAACTTAAGTGAATTAAATATTATCAATCACAATTAAGTGGCTGATAATCCCCAAATACCACATATACTTTATGTTTTTTTTTTAAAAAAAAAAAAACTTTCTCTGTGAGTAGATTCCTTTTAATTGATTAGATTTTTTTTAAAAAAAATTGCAATCCAAGTTCTCTTCCGTCCACACACCCTCCCGCCCTACCCCTATCTAATCCTCAAAGAGGGGAAGGTCCAAGCCCTCCCCCCCACTATATCTAGGCAAAGCAAGGTATACATCCAAAAGGAATAGGATTCCTAAAAGCCAGTACACGCAATAGGGATAAGTCCTGATGCCACTGCCAGTGGCCCCACAGTCTACCCCAGCCATGCCAACTGTCAAACACATTCAGAGGAACTAGTTTGGTCCTATGCTAGAGTGGGTGAGCTCGCATTAGCTCAGGCAAATGTTTCAGTGGATGTACCCATCATGGTCTTGACTTCCTTGGTCATTTTCTCATTCCTTCCACTCTTCAAATGGACTTTGGGAGCTCAGTCCAGTGCTCCAATGTGGGTCTATGCCTCTGCCTCTATCAGTTGCTGGATGAAGGCTCTATAGTGATATTTAAGATAACCATCAGTCTGACTATAGGGCAAGTGAAGATCAGATCTCCTCTCCTCTATTGACCAGGTTCCTAGGTGGGGTCATCCTTTTGGATTCCTGGGATTTTCTCTAGAGCCAGGTTTTTGCTAAAACTATAATGGGTTCCTCACTCAAGATATCTCTCTCATTGCTCTCCTCTCTGTCCTGCCTTTGTCTTGACCATTACATTCCTTCAAGTTCTCCTTTCCCCTCCCCTCTTCCCTCTTCTTTTCCTACTACCATCCCCTCTCTTACCACCACCAAGCTCCTGACCCTGCTAGTCAACACTGGCCATTTCAAATTTCCAGGTGGGTCTATATATTTTTTTCTTTGGATTCACCTTATTACTTAGATTCTCTAGGATCATGAACTATAGGCTTAATGTCCTTTGTTAATAGCTAGTATCCAATTATGAATAAGTACATACCATACTCATCTTTTTGAGTCTGGGTTATCTCACTCATGATAGTGTATTCCAATTCCACCCATTTGCATGTAAAATTAAAGATGTCATTGTTTTTTACTGCTGAGTAGTACTCTAATGTATAAATGTCCCACACTTTCTTTATCCATTTTTCAATTGAGGACATCTAGGTTGTTTCCAGGTTCTGCCTATTACAAATGATGCTGCTATGAACATAGTTGAACAAATGCTTTTGTAGTATGATTGAGCATCTTTTGAGTATATGCCGAAGAGTGGTATTGCTGGATCCTGGGGAAAGTTGATTCCCGATTTTCTGATAAACCATCATACTAATTTCCAAAGTGATTGTACAAGTTTGCATTCCCACCAGCAATCGATGAGTGTTCCCCTTACTCCACATCCTCCCCAACATAAGCTATCATTAGTGTTTTTGATCTTACCCATTCTGACCGGTGTAATATGGTATCTCAGAGTTGTTTTGATTTAAGTATGTTGAACATTTCCTTAAGTATCTTTTGGGCCATTTGAGAGTCTTCTGTTGAGAATTCTCCATTTATTGAGTTATTTAGGATGTTAATGTCTAATTTCTTGAGCTCTTTATATATTTTGGAATTCAATCCTTTGTCTGATGTGGTGTTGATGAAAATCTTTTCCCATTCAGTAGGCTGCCTTTTTGTCTTATTGACCGTGTCCTTTGATTTACAGAAGTGTCTCAGTTTTAGGAGGTCCCATTTATTTATTTTTGCTCTTAGTGTCTGTGCTACTACAGATATAGTTAAGAAGTGTTCTCCTGTGTCCATGCATTGAATAGTACTTCCCACTTTTTCTTCTATCAGGTTCAGTGTGGTTGGATTTATATTAAGGTCTCTTAGTAGCAAATAATCAATGAAATAAAGAGAACATTAAGTTGTTCTCTAAATACTTATGATCATACTCCTGAACTAATGCTACTCTTAACCATGAAAGTTGGTGAATGAGGATATTCATGACTGTGTAAAGATTTGAGACTGTGAGGGACAAGTGCATTTCTGTAACTTAGACTGTCTTCTCTCTACTGTTCAGGAGACATTGTAGAATTGGGATCAAAAGAAAGTGAAACTCAAGTGGGAGGAAATACTCCAAAACACTGCCTTTGGGCAAAATACAGTCACTATAATCAAAATACAGTCACTACAATCACAAATTCAAGGTAGCTAAACATGCTTGCACTGGGTCCACACAAAAATGGATCAGTCATCAAGCAGATGTAGATAGAGAAAGGACAAAGGATACTGACTTTCATGTTATTGTACACTAGGCTAGACTAGGCATTTTAAGTTATAAATTTAATATTTAGTCTTTTCTCCAAATACAGTTGATGTTTGTAGATTATCATTACTTGATCTTTTTATTATTGTTTTTGTTGAGCTCTAATTTTTTCCAACTCCTCTTCTTCCCCTCCCTTCTTTCTACCCTGTCTCTGCCTCCTATACTCACAATTTACTCAGGGCATTTTCTCTTGTTCTCCTTCTTGTGTGAATTCATGTGTGTGACTCTCAGGGTCCTCTTTGTTGTCTAGGTTCCCTGGGTTTGTGGATTGTAGACTGGTTATCTTTTGCTTTATGTATATTATCTACTTTTGATTAAGTAAATACTATATTTTTTTATTTCTGGGTATGGGTTTCCTCACTCAATATGTTTTTTTTTCTAGTTTTGCCCATTTGCTTGCAATTTTTAAGATGTTGTTATTTTTTTACTGCAGAGTAGTATTCCACTCTGTAAATGTACTACAATTTCCTTATCCATTCTTTGTTTGACAGGCATCTAGGTTGTTTCCAGGCTCTGGCTATTATGAATAAGGCTGCCATGAATATAGTTGAACAAGTCTGAACTTTTTTCATCCTACAATTTGAAATTTCTCACTTTTAGGTTCAAACAATGGAAAATGTACACACCAGAACATCTACTTTGCTTTGTGATATAAGACATGTGTGTGCTTCTTGTGTACGCATGATTTTTTATGTATGTTTGTATGGAGGTGTTTGTGCCTGTGTAATACATAGAGGCCAAAAGATGTTGGATGTTCTGACTTATTGACTGCTGTGCATTCCTTTTGGAAAGGTTCTTTCATTGAAACTGCAGCCTGGAAGTCCATGCAATTCTTTTTCTAACCTCCTTCCTTGACAATGGGGTTACAGTTCTAAACAGTTGTAAAGCCATTCTTGGTTGTTCCATTTGTTTGCTGGTTTGTTCATTTTTTAAATTAAAGTAGTTTGCTTTATCTCTTTGAGATTTTTATTTATGAATACTATGTATACACCATTTCTACCCCTCTTACCCTTCCAAATCCTCCTCTGTAACTCCTTTCAAAATTCTATTCTATAATTTTTAATGTGTGTGCATATATACACACATATCCAAGTCAATGAATTTAGTATTGGTCCTATGTAAATTTGTTTAGGTCTGATCAATTGAAACTGTGTAATATATTAGAGAGCACATGACCATTAGACATCTGGTTCAAATTCTTTCTTTCTGAGCAACACTTCCTTGTCTGTAGTGCTTCATCTAGTGATGAGATTGTGTAAAAATTTTCAATATCTATGCTAGTATGTCAACCAAACTTATTATTATATCAACCTTGTTTATGCAACCAGATTGCTGAGATTAAGTGCTGAATATTTTCTGTCTCATATATATATGACATGATACAGCAGCATAAATGTCTGTTCTTTAGTCCTTCCATCTACTTCTGAGATTTTCTCTGAGCTTCAAGTGCAGAATTTTTGCTATAGATGGATCAGTTAGGGCTGGACACCCCACTGTAATAGTTCTTTGCATTTTGATCTGTTAAGCTTTCTGTAGTGTTGTGCAATAATGTTTTTGTACACTGTGAAGATGTGTCATTCTGATTGGCTTAATAAAAAGCTGAATAGCCAATAGATAGGATCTGGAAAGAAGCAGGGGAGAATTGTCAGCAAACACAGAGGAAGCAGGAAAGCAGCATGGGCAGTACATAGTAAAGATAACAAAGCCATGAGGTAGACAGTAAGTTCATAGAAATGGGAATTTCTAATGGGTTAATTTATAATAGCTAGGAAGAAACAAGCCTAAGCTATTGGCAATTTTTATAATTAAAAGTAAGTCTCCATGTGATTATTTGAGAGCTTCTTGTGGGATAGAAAATGAACCCACACTGTGGTAGTCTCCATGTTTTACAAAAGGAAGCTTTTTTGATGAAGAAAGATCTATTCTTATCTGCATATTTCAACACACCTGGCCTTTCACATGGGTGCCAGGATCTAAATTTGATGTTCTTCATTTGCTAGCAAGACTGTTACTTGCTGTTCCATTTTTTTCCAGCCCAAGAGTTTATTTCATCTGCTAAAGCTGTAGGGACTGTTCCTTGGACTGAAGAGGGAGGGGGAGGGGGAGGAGGGGGAGAGGAGGAGGTGAAAAATTTCAATAAAAAAGATATAATGACACAATAATGGCATTGATGTTGGGGGTAATAACCAACTTTTGATTGACTCTCCAGGACATGAAAAATATACCTGACACTGCCAAACTAGGACTAGCTGGGTCTGAACCCAAGCAGAAAGATATTACTATTATTCTGCTAAAGGAACATAGCAATAAAATTGCTTCTAATAACATATTACTATACTCAGAGAGAAAAGCATTACTCAGCCTAATAAGAGAAGATTCTTTGTCAGTAGGTGAGAGGACATCTCATCTTATCTAACTAAACAAAGATAAGGGAGTGAGGAACCTGGGAACACTCACACCTAAGTGTGATTACATTGTCACACCTCCTACCTCAAGGTGAAGGGATGTATGCAGAAAGTAAGGCAGAAAGACTGAAAGAGTCAGAGGTGATTGAAGGTTCCAAGAAAACAGTTTCTTTCAGATACAACAGGGTTGATAACACTACATAAAATTACAAAATAAGAACAAATTCAAACCAGATAAAGTCCCATGGAGTAGGGAATATTAAAACAAAGTCTCATCACAAAACAAGAAGCTATTTTCACCCAATACCTTAAACAAAGGAGAGCAGTGCTTTCCAATGGAGAGACACTGAATATATCAAATAAACTCCAGGACTGGCACTGTGCCTGAATATAGTAGTAGCCTTACTGATGTAGTAGTAGCCTAACACAAAACAGAATCAATGTATTTGTATGCTTTTCGTTTTTGCTTGGTTAGGCACTTTCTGTTATATTCAATTATTTTGTCATTGTCATTTTTTGTTCATTTTTGTTTTGTTTTTGAGCAAGAAAGAAACAGTGAAGTCAGGTAGGAAGGTAGGAAGGACATGGGAGATTTGAAGGAGGGTAAAGAGTATTATCAAAATATTGCATAAAAATCTAAGTGATATTCCAGGCTTTTTCAGACCCAGGCCAGCTGGCCTTGGATATCACTTAGAAAAACCGGACTCGCTGAGAACTCAAGAACAATGCCAATGGGTTTTTGATCCTACTGCACATACTGGCTTTGGGGGAGCTTAGGCAGTTTGGATGCTCACCTTACTAGACCTTACTAGGTGGGTGGTCCTTGGACTTCCCACAGGGCAGGGAACCATGATTGCTCTTTGAGCTGAGGAGGGAGGGGGACTTGATTGGGAGAGGGGAGGGAAATGGGAAGCGGTGGTGGGGAAGAGACAGAAATCTCAAATTAATTAATTAATTAATTAATTAATTAATTAAAAAAGTGATAATAAAATGTATCAAGAAAATAAATAAATATTGAGTTATTCATGTTCTTCTTATTTTCATATCAAAATTATTTGTTTTGTCCACCAAAGAACTCCATGTTGTTTACAGTTCCTTAATTAAAATTTTGGATCCTATAGAGTCTAAGAAATTTTTAAGGTTTATATTTTGCTAAAATTCCAAAATTTCAGAGTTCAATAACTTTTATAAGCAACTGAAATGAGAAATGAGCTGTGGTAGTGATTCCCTGCTCTGATTTTGATGCCTTTCAGGGGGATAGACAATTTCTACTTAGTGAGTTTATGAAGGAGAGTGACGCAGAGAGAGTAAGTTTGATTAAAAGAAAGATAAAGTATTGCAACAATAATTATATGCTTTTGGGCATATTTGTTTCTTAGTTTTATGTGAATTATTTTTTCCTCTATACTAACTTGGTATAAGAGAATCACTGCAACTCTTATGCTTCACCTTAGAATTGTGGTTGAGCTGCTTCTTGGTGCTTCTGATTTGGACGTTGGTTTAAATCTATAGTCCCATCTACCATGACTCAAAGATTTTGTATCTGCATGTTCCTTAATTTAGTTCAAATTGTTTCCCAATAGCCAGGGAGCATGGATTTTACCTTTGATTGCTTCTGTTTGTGATGATTATTTATTATGAATTAATTTTATCCAGTCCAATCTCCTAATTACTCATTGTGAGTGAACTGCTTGACTTTATAAGTCATAAGGAAAATAGTTATAGCATTAGGGTATGTTTCCCTCAACTGTATGACAAAATCTCATGTGACAGCTTTAGGGAAAGTTTGAGATACATGATAACTAGAAAATGTGTTCAATTATCCAAGCCCATGATGTCTACTTCTGCTATAGAAATTAATAGTCTGAACAACAAAATTTCTCTTTGATTTTTAAATTATCTTCCCAAATTTCAAGGAGATGATAGTAAAATTTATCATAAATTCAACAATGCAATTGCATCATGTTCATTAATATTTTTAATTGTGTGTTTAATGTGTGTTTTACTTGCTCTTCCTGTTATAATAAAGTACCTCAAAAAATTTAAGGAGTAAAGTCTTATTAGCTCACAGTTCAAAGTCGCTATAATACCATCCATCATGACAGGGAAATCAGGGCATCGGTTAGTTAAGGGAGTTTGTCACATTGTATCCAATACCAAAAACAGAGAGCAATGGTTAGTGATGGTATGCTTGTGGTTCTGCTTCCTTTCTTATCTTTCAATACAGTCCTTACTCAGGAAATGGGATCGCCTACAGAGTGCAGGTTTTCCCACGCCAATTAAAATAATTCCTCATAGACAGTGTCAAAGCTTTCTTCTAAAGTTCATCTAGACTCTGTCTTTGAACATTGTCATTGTACTTAGTATTTCAAAGTTATTAGTAATCTGTGTTTGTGATGGCTGTGTAGGTATACATGTCCTGCAGTGCATGCATATGTAGGTCAGAGGACAATTTGTGGATTCAGTTCTTTCTATATACCTTCATAGGAACTTAGCTGAAGTTTCCTATTGTGTGTAAAGTGCTTTTACCTACCGAGATATCTCCTTGGCCCCAACAAAACATTATTTATATTAGAGAAATTTTATATTTTGTAAAATATAATCCATGTTAAATAAATGTACCAATGTTAGACAAATCAATTGAGAACAGTGAAAGCGTTCATTCATTCATTCATTGTGCATATGAGGTGCAGCCTCTTCCAGTTCCAAGATTCACTTGCTATGCTCAGTCCTACATCATTATTTACTGGCTACTTTTTGGAATTTTTAAGTGTACAGTGGTAATATAATAACAAAATTAAATGATCAAATAATACACTTGTTTAAAACTGGGCTTTAATTACAGCTTCATAGAACTTGAAAATAAAATACTTTATTCTTAGCAGCGTTTACACTCATTTTCTAAGCAGTATTTAATCTTTAGTTTTTAAAGTTTTGTTCAGTATTTGAGAACCTGAGAACTATAACCATACCAGTCAATATCTGCATCAGGGACAGAATTTTTTTAAAGATAAAGCTTATTGAGAGACCGAGAATAGATCCCAGCTATTAAGAGCTCTATCTTCTCTTTCAAAAGATGTGAGTTTGGTTCCTGCACACCAACTGGGTGATTCAAAGCAACATGCACCTCCAGCTCCGGGAGATCCAACATTCTCTTCTGGACTTCAAAAACAGGCACTATCTTACATGTCCCATATGTAAACATACAAATTCACATTGGAGTATATAATTAAAAACAAATATAAGAGGTCTCCTGGTTAGTTTTATTAATATGAGTATCTTCACTACAAAAGGAAAGTTATGCAAACTGTCACAAATAAGCATTTGTCAGAGGATAGAAAAATAAAAAGAGCAATCATTTCCTTAAACTTGGGGGATTCCTGGCTGTCTCCACTTCTCTCCTGGTAGCACCTGGAATATTTCCAAAAGGACAGTCAGCAAGCAGGCTGCATCCCAAAGTGGGCGAAGGACATGGGATCAACAGGTGGAAAGCTGCATACATTTACCCACCTAGAATTTTGTAAAGGTGTAACCCCAGCTAAGATTAACTGATAAATGTGATAAATAGCCCAAGAGTTAACAATAGTCTTATTACTTCTTATGTAAAATAAAGTTGAGGTACAAAAGAGAACACATAAATATTCTGCACAATATAAATCAAGTAAAATCTAAAAACAATGAAAATGACTCAACAATCTATCAAAAATGAAATTTAGTTAAACGAGTGTTTCAAAGTAAATTGATAGTTATCAGATCATTTTATTAGTATGAAAGATACGGATAAAACTGCATAAAAATTGAAGTTTGTCGTACAATTATTTGTGGCCTTTTCATGCCTCCAGTTAGGCAGATTTGTATGACACAAAAACACTGATAAGAAAATATTGTAATTTCAACTTCATCATGTTGCGAATTTCCTGAATCTCTATTAAGGAAAAGACAAGGTAGAGTGCATAAAAGGAAATATACACATATCCGACAATAAAATTGTCTCCAGAGCATAATAAATTCATAAAGTTCTGTAATGAGTAAAACAGCAAAATAACAGACAATATTTGAACAGACGTTTCATTAAGAGAATTTTTTTTAAAAATCTATTAATTCATCAACTGAGGCTCCAAATGTTATTTATTATAATAAGACATATTGGATTCTTAAGGATGCACCAATAATACCAGCTATAGTGCCTAAAGTATAAATGAAGGTTGTGATTTCAATGAAAATGGCCTGTTAGATTCATAGGTAAGGGTGCTATTAGGAGATATGGCCTTGCTGTTGTGGGTGTGGCCTCATTCATGAAGTGTGTCACTGGGTGTTGGCTGTGAAGTTTCAAATGATCAAGCCATGTGCATTTGCTTGTAGCTTGGAGCCTGTCCTGGAACTCTCTTAACCAGAATGGCCAAGGATTCACAAAGATCCTCCTGTCTCTGCCTTCTGAGTGCTGGAATTTAAGTCATGCACTACAACTGCCAGGCTTTCTTTTTCTTTTTCTTTCTTTTTTTTTCTTTTTAAGCTTTATTTATTTATTATGGACACAGCATTTTGTCGCTCATATGTCTACTCAGCAGAAGAGGGCACCATATCTCATTATAGATGTTTATGAGCCACCACTTGGTGGCTGGGAGTTGAACTCAGGACATTTGAAAGAGCAGCCAGCAGCCAGTACTCTTACCTCAGAGTCATCTCTCCAGTCCCCTCATTTTTTTTTGTATTTCCTAACTGACTACAAATAATGATAATCTTATCCACATTAATACTTTTAAATTAAACCAAGAGGGAATTTCTACTGGTTTTGTAGAAGGAGAAACACATATTTCTCTTCCACAAAACATGTTCTTTTATGTTTTTTTTTAAATGGTAATAACAGCAAAAGATTCTGATCACAAATTCCAGGTACCTGTCTATTGTAAGAAATGATAAAATTCTTCAAGTTACAGAAAAAGGAAAAAATTAAAGCCAGATCATTTCTAGATTTATTCAAAGGTATCTAGAACACCAGAACTGAAAAGTATTAATACATACACTTCAAAAGCACTCAAATAATAACTAAACTAACACTGAATAAATTTATAAGAACATTTTATACAATATATCTATTGGACTTTGGTGGATTTGATTGCAAAATACATTGTACATTGTGGTTTCATGAAGATAATGGTTTTTAGATTTATTTTTGTATGCCATTATTGACTCTTATTATGAGGAATATGCTAGTCTCATAAGATATAACTAGGACTATTTTAGTTTTTTTTATATTAAAGATATAAATATTCAGTTACATAATACATTCACTATATGTTAAGTAGAGTTCACTAGTGAAACTATATGGGCTTTATATTAATATATTTTCCATTGTAATGACCTGAAGCCAGACACTCTGTAATGAAATGAGGTTCATGGAATTTGCTGTGAGGTGGCAGAAAATCCAACATTTGTCAATGAAATCTGCCTGACCAATGGCAGGGACCCAAAGAAGGCAGCTAAAGATGCTAACTGGAATTCTCAAAGGACTACATTATTCTATTTTAGGAGATATACTAAATACATAATCTAATTACCATGTAGGGTCTGTTACATTTTGAAGATCCTAGCATGAACCTGGATGCTATAACCTACATTTGTAATGTACAGTCTGGGACATTAAGCAAAGAGAATTGTGAGGTCGAGGTGAGCAACAACTACATAATAATGAATCAAGCACAGACTCTACTGTATACTGGCGTGTTTCCCTCTCTCCTCCAATAGATTACGTTATCATGGGTACCACATTTTTAATACATGACTTTCATAGAGGGCACATACTGACACAGCATCTAAACCATAGAAGACATATAGATACAAACATACATATATATGCATATACATATAAACTATTAACTCAAATCCTTTAGTAGAAAAATTTTAAATGAATCATCAATTTCCTGTATTTTATTTTTTAAAATTTTGTTTCTATAATCTGTTAGCAAATATATGAACAGAGAATTACAGAAATTTCCTTTTCTTCATTCAGTGCTCATGAATTATGATGGCTCATCTATTATTTTTGAAGGTTTGTATTATATTTATGTGTACACACATATATACCTTTTATTTTTAAAACTATTTTTATTTTATGTCCTACAATATCATCATATATTTGTGCATATTCAAGGTATGATAGTAATTAATTTTATTAATATCTAAAAGGAAAATACCCTACAAATAGCCCAACTTAAAAACAATTAAAGAATATGTATAGATATTTCTCTAAAAAGACAAACAACTGACAGAGTTTGTAAATGTGGTCTATACAGCTAATCATTAGAGAACTATAACTCTAAATTACAAAACATTACCTCACATATTTTAGACTCTTCATTATCAAAAACACAAGAGATTGTGCTAGGGACAAAAGAGGAGACCTGCCATTTTGTTGGAAATGGGAACTACTAGCATCACTATGAACAGAAATGGAAAAGACCCACTAAAAATGCAACCTTGACAAGGGAATGGTGGAACCTTCCCTCTTGTGTCTGTGTAGTGAAGGAAAATTCACTCCGAACATGAATAGGATAGTTTACTTTCACATTTACATCACAATTATTTATAATAACCAGGACACAAAAATACTAAAGTGTCTCTTGACTGGTGAGCATGTAAAGAAACTGTAGTACAATAGATGCAATAGAATAGAATACTATTCCTTTTTAAAATCTTGTCATGTAAAAGAATATGGATGGAGGAGGAGATTCTATCCTAGAAGAAAATGTCAAACTTAGAATGATAAATATGCTGTGACATCCTTCCTTTATATGTAGTAGTTAAAATAACCCAGAACTTTAAACATGCACTTAAAACAATAGATACTGGGAGAAAGACTGTGAAAATGATGAGAGTGAAGGTGGAGGCATAGATCAATGGCAGAAACCTGTACTTATGCAGTACAAACAAGTTTAGAGTTAAATCCCACAAGGTAATAAATTTTTAGTGTTTTTCAATATGCATTTAAAATATTTGACTATGTAGATGTTTCACGTTCTGCTGTGGGAGCACATTCTGCTCCTTGAGCCAGTAGCCTTTAAGATACCAGCCCACTTGAGCATGGTCTCTTATAGTTTAAAAAACAGTGGCAACCGTGCACCTGCTCTCTTGCTTCTGGCTCCCATTCCAGCTGCTAGACACTGTTTCCTGTTTGTACTCAGAGGACTGTTGTTTAGGATGGGGATCTGTAAGTTTTTTTTCCTTTAAATAAATAGCTATTTTTATGATCAATAATTCTGAACTGGTGTGGGATTGTTTTATGGCATCAATGTTCCTCTATTTTTAGGAACTACAATTTCAGGTTATACAATTTGAGTTATTTCCATATTTGACTGTGATACGATTATTACCAACATGATTCTGCTCATACTTCATTGCATCTTGACAAATTTGTTTAAGATGATTCATTTTCATGTGGATGGTGTTTTGCCTGCATCTATGTTTCTTCACCACATGCATGTCTGGTGTTCCTGGTCATCAAAAGACCATGTCAGATGCCCCTGGCATTGATAGTGGTGAGCTGCCACATGGGTGCTGCAATCCAAATCAGCATCCTCTGTAAAAGTAACAATTCTCTTATGTGCTGAGCCATTCTACAACCCTCAAAATTCATTTTCATTGTCATTCACAAAGTACTCACCAGATTACCTGCCAGTTCTCTGTAAAGATTTAGTGACTTCTATGATCGTGTACTATTTTACAGTACTCCTAAAATGTGCATAATTTTTAATTTTTGCAGCTCTTAGTCAATTGTATTTATTTGTGCTTTTGTTAGTAGCTATTTTAATGGACCTGCAAACTTAAAATCCATTGCATTTTTATTTGCATTTCCCTGGTGGCTAATGAGGTGAAACTTGTTTTCACATATTTACTACACATTATTTTTTGCCTCTTTTGGATTGATGCCTATCCAGGTCTTTTGCTCCTTTTATTTCTCTTTGGAAAGTAGACATCAATATGTAGCCCTTTCTGACCTGGAACTTGCTGTGTAGCCCTAGCTAATCTGGAGCTCACTGTGTAGATCAGGCAGATTTGAAATTTCATGGATCCTCCTGTCTCTTTATGACTCAAGTACTGGAATTGTAAACATTAACCTTTATGTCTCCATTGATATGAAGACACACCATGGCCAAGGCAACACTTATAAGAAAACATTTAACTGGAGATGGTTTATCATTTCAGAGATTTAGCCCACTCTTATTGTGACTTGGAGCATGTTTGTACGCAGGCAGACATTGTATTAAGGAGTTATTTGAGAGTTCTACATCCTGATCCATAGGAAGAAAGAAGAGAGAGTGTAGTAGCCTGACTAGGTCTTTTGATACTAAACCCACCCACAGTGACACAATTCCTCCATAAAGCCATACTTATTCCAACAAAAAACAGTTCCTTATCCTCCTCAAGTCATGCCACTCTCTGATAATAAAGGATTCAGCTAAATGAATCTATGGAAACCATTCTTATTGACTCACCATAGAGAGTCTTACCTTCACACTTATAAAAAGGTAAATATGAATTGAAAGTTTAAAGACTAGTAAGTGAAGTTAAGGTATGTTGTTATGGTCTCAAACAAAATAAATGAGAAATATTAATTTGAACTTAAAATTTCAGAAGAAATATTCATTTTTCAAAGTTTCAATATTAATAATAAAACACCACAAATTTCAAAGCTCAAATATTTCTTAGGTTTTGAAAGAAGGTTCAGCAGTTAAGGATGCTGGCCTTTAAGCCTCATGACCTGAGTTTGATACCTAGGCCCATATAATGGAAGGAGAGTACTGATTCTTAAAATGTTTTTTTTTTTTTTTTCTGATCTTTGCTGTGGGACAATGGTTTTACCCTGTAAATATTTCTTCCTTGTGCTTGTTTAATAAAATGCTGATTGGTCAGGAGCAAGGCAGGAAGTAGTGGTGGGGTAACCAGGCATGAAGTAGAGGCAGGGCAATGAGAACAGGAGAATTCTGGGAAGAGAGTCAGTCTGTAGTTCTTACCCATACATAGGGGAAGTGAGACATAGAGCATGCAAGATGTGACTCCCACACCGAAATAGGTACCAATCCACATAGCTAACACAGACATAAATTATGGGCTAGTATAAGTTATAAGAGTTAATAAGAAGCCTGAGTTACTTGGCCAACCAGTTTATGATTAAGGTAGATCTCTGTGTTTATTTGGGACCAAATGGCTGTGGGATCTGGTGGAACAGAAACATCAGCCAACAAAGGAGCACAACGTGGCACTAAATCCACTTAAAAACCTGAGAGAGCTTAGGAATTCTAGACTTAAAAGAACAAAGTTAAGCATGGCTTCTTTTTAGCAACATTTTCTCAGGTGGGCTTTGTTTACAGGAGGCAAGCATGTCTCATTATGAGAGTCATTCTGACTCAGCTTTAGGAGCAAAAACCTTGCAGCTCTTTTAAGAGGCTTTGCCACTACACACTTAAATGATATTTATGAGTAGCCGATATAGCATGCTTCTTGGTGGTGGCAAGGACCTTGAAACTCTGTAGAGTTCTGGCAATAAACATGACTCCTGCTAGTACCTTTGCCATGAAGCTAGACTCTCAGAAAACTAAGAAATTGGGTGGACTCAGTTTTCAAAGCCACCTGATCCATATCAGTTGGCAAATTAAAAACTCAAGTGGTCAGAAAAAGAATATACATTGAAGATAGATTCAAAGATGATAAAACGTCTAAATGGTTTACAGTGTGTTTGAAAATATATTTTTAATTTTTTACTCATATTTTAAATTTTTACTCATCCATGTGTACATACACACACCAATTAAAAACTCTCATATATAAAATAGATAATATTTTATGTTTAAGAAAAATAATATGATAGAATAATAATATTTCTGTTAGCTCATAGTTTCCTGAAAAGATAGAGCATTAGAAAAATATATTCCTGCAGGGTAGGTGGTACATGTCTTTAATTCCAGCACTTAGGAAGCAGGAAGAATGATCTTTGTTGATGCTATGTGAATACCATTGACTAATAAAGAATCTGCTTTAGGCCTATTGCAGCACAAAATGTGGCAAGGTGAGAATTCCAAGCTGTTTGAGGAAGAGAGAGTAGACAGAGTCAGGGAGAAGCCATGTAGTCACCACAGGACACAGATGCTGGATGGAACCTTACAGGTAGGCCACAACCACATGATAAAATACAGATGAATATGCGGCGAACTCCCTGACCAGCAGGAAAGAACAGCCACCAGACGAGGATTCTTTCAAATCACGCTTTATTAGAGCCTCTTGGTTGAAGGGAGAGCAGAAAGCAAGGGGCCCTGAGCGCTGAGCTGTAGCTGCTTATATAGGGGGTCTGCCTAGCAACCTTTGATACTTTGATACTTTGACTGCTTTTCTGGAGACCCACCGGCAGGAAAGAAAGCAGGGAAACATCCCTGTCAATTACAGACCATAAGGAAGTTCCCCTGCCTGTCAGGGGAAGTGTGGGCAGCTAGATCGCAACAACTCACCCTGTTTTCTGGTGGAAGAACTGCAACCTTTATTATGGTATCAAGCGAGGCAGGGGCCAAATGCCATCTTGTAATGGCAGCCATTCAAATCGGCTCCCTGCATGAATAGAAGTGGGTTAATTTAATATATAACAGCCGGGCGGTGGTGGTGCGCGCCTTTAATCCCAGCACTCGGGAGGCAGAGGCAGGCGGATCTCTGTGAGTTTGAGGCCAGCCTGGTCTACAAGAGATAGTTCCAGAACAGGAACCAAAAGCTATGGAGTAATCCTGTCTCCAAAAATCCAAATAATAATAATAATAATAATAATAATAATAATAATAATAATAAAAATAAGAGCTAGCCAATAAGAAGAATGAGCTAAAAGGCCAAAACAGTATTGTAATTAAATAGTTTCTATGTGATTATTTTGGGTCTGGGCAGTCAGGAAAGGAACAAGCAATTACCTCCAACACTCTGTGAGTATAAGGCCAGCCTATCTACAAAGCAAGTTTCAGGAGAGCCAGACCTGTTACACAGAAAAATTCTGCCTCAAACAACCAGAAAGGAAGGGCCTCGAACAACCAGAAAGAAAGGAAGGAAGGAAGGAAGGAAGGAAGGAAGGAAGGAAGGAAGGAAGGAAGGAAAAAAGGAAGAAAAGCATATACTTTTATAATTTTTCCTCATGTGTTTAAAATGTTTAATGTCAACTATAGAAATAATCTAAGTAAGATAATAATGTATGATTCATTACAGCCAGACCCTTCTCTCCAGGTTAACTAGCAAAAAGAAAAGGAAAGTGAAAGTAACTGCTGCTAAAAATGTCCCAGTAGCTTCTTCAGAAGTGCACTCAGCTGTTAAACTCCTCATACACCGAGTGTCCACAGTGTTTGCTTACCATATATTCTGGATAACATGTCCACACACTTACCAAAGATATCTATATAAAATGGTTTGGATTTTGTGTGCTCACTTTTAATATGACTTTTATTTTAGAAAATAAAACTATTATATACTTTTAAGATGCTTCAAGTGATTTGTTAAGAACAATATGCATACAGTTACTTACTGTTTTTTGACTTTACTCTGGATATTTTTTTTCTGCAAAATAAAGACCTACAAGTTGTCAGAAATAACTTTTAAGTGAAGGTAGTTATTTGTAGTTGGTTGCTTTTTTCCCAGTGGTTTTATTTTTTTTCTCAAACACTGTGGTCCTACTTAGTGACTTTTTAGCTGCGTAAGTGTTCAGTAGCCATAATGATCAAGAACTTAAGATAATTCCAGAAGTGATGGCTTTTTCAGGACAGCAAGCACTTTGCAAGATTCAGTTGAATGCTGGTACAATTATAATCCAAATGCTTCTTAAAGGAATAAAACTTCCATGAGAATGTATGACAGATAACTATTCCCACACCTCTTCCACAGTCCATTATCAATATAAAACTTTGGACTGATTTCTATGAATTTACCCTTGGGAATAGAGACCCAGAATGTACTACTTCATAGCCTTCCCTTTCTGAAGTTATTGCTAATGAGAGGTCCAGGATGAGACATTTCAAAAACAGCTTCAGGATTTTGATCCTTTTATTATAATTAAAAACCAGTTGCTGGGGAAATGTGTGTGGTTACTGTTCTGTTGACATGTGTAGTAGTTCCCTTTCAAGAGATTATTGTTTATGCACTTGGAGTGACAGGTGAGGTATTTGATTCTATGCATACCTCTTCTCACAGCCCTTTAATCACCTTGGATCCTCTATTTAATTTACTCCTAGACCAAACAAACATTTTCCCTGTTATTTCTACTTGACATCCATTTCAGTTATGTAGAAAAAGGTGGAGCACACTTTTATTTTTCTCATTGAAAATTATTTTAGCTGCCAACAATCCTGAGAAGCATCTATAAGAAAACATATCAAGAATAAGTAAATGCTCATTTTCAGATTTTTCATTTCCATTCTGTTATACCTCTTTTGGCATGATCCCAAGCAGAGAAATGAAGATCATTGCTTTACTATTGCAAAATGTGATATATAAGTGTACATGTAATAGCAATAACTGTTTATTCCATTTTACACACTGTCAGCAAAGCTTCAGGGGTTCTTGTTCATTAATCTTAAACCAAAAATAATA